>NW_009617845.1:0-35819 GCF_000690535.1 Cariama cristata
TCTGTTCAGCCTAGAGAAGAGCAGACTGAACAGGGATCTTGTCAATGCTTCTAAATACCTTAAGGGTGGGTGTCAAGAGGATGGGGCCAGACTCTTTTCAGTGGTGCCCAGCGACAGGTTAAGGGGCAACGGGCACAAACTGAAACTCAGGAAGTTCCACCTGAATACGAGAACTTCTGTACTTTCAGGGTGGCAGAGCAGTGGAACAGGCTGCCCAGAGAGGTTGTGGAGTCTCCTTCTCTGGAGATATTCAAAACCCGCCTGAACATGATCCTGTGCAACTTGGTGTAGGTGACCCTGCTTTGGCAAGGGCAGTGGACTAGATGATCTCCAGAGGTCCCTTCCAACCCTGACCATTCTGTCATTCTGCGACACCAGCAAGGTACTTATTCAAACATTATTGCAGGACACAATGAAGATCAGGCACTTTATCATTATGGGTATAGCATAGATGAGATGGATTGCCTCAGCATTAGCTAACCCCTTTATTTTTATACCAGCAGAAATTCCTTCTGAGGAAAGGAATCCACAGTAAACCCATATTTTGCCAGGTAAGATCATCACACCCAAAACCATACGTACCTACAATTTCTTCCTCTGAAAGACCACTCATGCATTTTGAAAAAAAAGTTATTTATTCTCACTGCTTTAATCTCTCTACTGTAGTGTTAGGACTTAACATAAGCATCCGCTCTTCTACTGTCCTATTTACAATCCATTGAAATGTATACTCTACAAATACAATACATATTTTCAGAAATGTAAGGGAAATGCACATTTTTGTAAGGTTTAAAAAAGTGACACTCATCTGTACAGGATTCTCAAATCATCCAAAAGTAAAATTTACAAGGCAGTATCCACACAGCTATGTAAGGGCAGGTGCTACAGTGACAAAGCAGCAAACTTGCTAATACAATAAAATACAGAAAATTAAAAGTGTTTTGGGGCACCAGATAATACATTTAGTACCGCGGACGTTGTAAATTTAGTAACACCCATATTTCTAGAAACATGTAACTGCAAACCTGGAGAATGTTCTGAAAAGTATTAAACATTATATACACATGAGGTAAATGTACCTTGGTCTTTTAAGAGGTAATTTGAGTTTAAAGCAACTGACATGGTGAAGTGTGTGTTTTGTTTTTTTTAAAACACAAATGATTAACAACTTGCAATCTTTTCAATGGCACAATATAAACAAGGAACTAACTAAAAGGTGAATTTCATGGCAATCACACTCAGAACCATTACTGAAAAAAACAAAAAATAGCCTCATTTAATTTGACACCTTCATGTCCCCATACAGTCAATCTCAATGTCTTTACCTATATACAAAGTCTTTCTTAGGATTACAAGTGGAACCATTGGAGGATGACAGTGTGTCATACTTGGAAAATCAGTTTGAGAAACATCCCAGAATTCCAGCTTTTAAGGTTGGAAGGTCCCTGAAGAATTCCAGCATTCCAAAAACAACGTTTCAAGCTTTTCAGCATCAGATCATTTCCAATGCTCCTTATCTTGCATGTCCATATCCACCTGGTCACAAGTCTGTAAACCAAACTGAGGCTCTTCAATGTTACTAAAATGTCAAATTGATTAAATCCACAAAACTTAAGTGAATGTATAATGTATGTAGTATTTACAATAAACATTTGCATCAGTATTTATCAGAAACTGTTTTGGTATATACTTGAAATGATACAAAATTAATATTTTGAATGCTAAAATATTTTGGTCCCCCTGGATTTCCAAGAGCAGATATGGTGATATTACAATCTTAATTTAAAAAATACTTATGTGTACCTGTGTCCATATATATAAGATATGATCTTACACAGGTAACATTTAAAGTTACATAATATATACAGACACAGCCTTTGTAAAAGGTGTTCACTTTATATAATGGAAAAGAAGAACAAAGCTTGAAGTTGTGGTGTCAGAACTGAGGATACATATAGCTCTATTCAGCATTTTCCTGTTCTGCATTCCAATATGAATGATAAAGTTGTCCTAAAATAATGTTTCTAACGTCACACACTGTACCATGCATCCTTTGTGTGCTTTGTTTTTGCAAGCTTCTATTACAAAGTGAAAAATTGGAACAGTGCAAGAATGGTTGCTAGCAATTCAGGAGAATGAAGACTAGTAGGTGGTTGAGATGAGACAGATGTAACAAACCACTGTACAGCTGCCTGAATTATCTGCATGCCATGATGCTGTTCAGCTGCCATAGATTCTCTTTTAAATGCAAGAGAACTGCTCCTTATATTTTAGGAAACTAAATGTTATTGTGGTTATGTTTTGTAGGTGCTAAAAAGCGCCACTAATTAAATTACTTGATGAATTATATTGGACACTCTCTCACATTACCATCGAGATTACTATAAAGATCTGAAGCATGCCAGTAGCCTGATGATTCTGAAGTAGGAACTATACCATTTCTATCTACAGTAAAGATCCAGTTACACCTATGAAAAACTCGAAATTTAACAAAGTTAAATTGTTTAAATAGGAAGCCTTTGAAATTAGTAGGGAAATATAGCAAGTTCTACTTTGATGCTGACCTGCTTTCTCTAAATACCTGTCTAGATACATAGAACTTGTTAGAGAGGCATGCTAAGTAGACAGACTTGGGATTTTAGTTATATTCAATCATTTTTTAGAGTCCTAATTGAAAAAAACTCTGTGGTGCACAGCTGTCCATTTGCACAAAGGCATAGTTTATTTAAAATACCTACATGAAGTCATTTTTGATCCAGCTTTGATTGATAGAGGCCTGAAGCACATAAGCCTGACTGATGAGATAAAGCCAAACAAACGTTAAGCATGACAGCTGTACGTATGTTTAAACACAATTGTTTTCTAAGAACTTCTCTTATTTTTTTCCTCTTCTCCTGGATGCCATCTTCCAGTATGAGTAAACTCATCCCTAAAGGTAGTTGAATAAAGCATTTCATTATTTGCAGTTCAACTTCTGAAGGTCTGTAATTCCCCCATCAAACCTATCTCCAAGCAAACACTAAGAATTTGGAAATACGCAAGAGTTAGTGAAGTGCTAAGGTTTATCTTGACTAAGTCTTATGTCACCTATATAGCCTCTTCTTACTAGGACCCATCCATCCTACTACTTTAACTACCATGTATCACAGACAGGGAACACAATCTTGACTATGCTTCTGTTAGCAACCACCCTGCCACTGCTACTAGCTTTGTGAAAAACTCACTGGACTGTATGCTGAAGAATGAAAAGGAAGCAGAGTTAAGGTTGCCACGTGTGTTGCATAATAGGATGGATACTGGTGTGATCTGGAGAGGAAGAGGTTAGGTGGCATATTAATTACCAGGCACATTTACATACTGAAACACTACTGAGTGTTTTGGTCATTAATGAAGCCAAAGGTCAACCAGACTATTCCTAAAACTGCAATTAAAAAATATCCTGGAAACAGCAATTTTTAAAAGAGAATTTTCCATATTAATCCCCCAGTCACCTCCAGAAGTTGTATCTTTGGGCAGGAAGCAGTTCAATTTCTAAACAAGTTTGTGAAATTCTTGTGATATCCTTAAAATCTCAGGCAAATGTTGACTAAAGCCATGCATATTCTTCTGTGTTCTTAGGACAACACAAGCCACCGTAAGCTTTGTTCTTGTAACTATGAAGAGGATTGCTGGAATCCTCTGGTATTTGTATCCAAAGACCCACAGCTCACCACTTTCTGTAGCTCACCACTTTCTGTGTATGAGGCACACACAAAATATATGCACATAAAATTTATAAGCAGCTTTGAACTTTCTAGTACAAAAGCCCAAATAACTTCTCCCTAATCACAGGTGCACTTAATCCTTGTCTAATTGCAAATATTGTTCTTTGAGCCTTAAGACTCTGCAGAACTGCACAGAAAACATGCTTTTCATATTTGATTTAATGGAGTAAAATCTCTCTTAAAAACATCTTACTCCTGCTACTTTTCTGAAGTAGATAGGTACTTCAAGCATTTTAGAAGTACCACTTGATAAAAAAAATCTTACATATAATTATGACTCATGACTTGACAATTACAAAATATGACAGTGAATTAACTAGCTTACACTATCTAAAAGTCCTACAGTGGTTTAAAGTCAGGTTTTGGTAAAATTAAAGGTATTCCGTGAATTATGTACTCACTTGCTGAAACAAGCATGAATCAGATCTTACCTAGGCAAAGGAACACTTGAATTTTAACTTATATTTTTGAAACTGAAAAGTACCATACGCTTTGTATGCTCCTACTGTTTTGCATTAAAAGACTCAAAAGCGGCACTTACTGGTATAATACAATCTATTTTGAAGGCAATGTAATGTTCTGGAAAAGTGGAAAACACCCAGTAATCATGTATAAAGTATAGTTGCATAAATTATGTTCCCACAACTAAATGAGGTCAATTTGTAAGTCAAGGTAAGAGTCCAAAAGATATACTACCTTAATAGCTAGCAGAGTATACTCCAACAGTACATCCACAATCTGAATCAAAGAGCTGTGACAGTGATTCAGAATAGTCGATGTACCAGTCAGAAATAAAGTTGCTTCAATGCGCTCTAGAACAATATAGTGAACCAGTTCCATTTTAAGAGTGACCTCCTATTTTTAGCACAGTTAACTAGAAGTTAAGACCAGCTATCAACTTTCCAAATAAAAAAATTATAGGTTAATAAAAATAGAACTAGACTACACAATGTTTTGTAAGTAACCTGGGAAAGAGGTTCATAGTGCACAGAAAGGACCCAACTAGCACGTCCACAAAAATCCTAATAAGTGACGTTCCTATGAAGTACTAAAAGGCAGCAATATCCTTCTGTTCTCCCAATGAGGTAGAACAATTAACCTTCTTAACATGCCACTCTGGTGCAGATACGGATTTTTACAGTATTCTTCGGTAGCAAATCCAGGATTACATCTTTATCCCCTCCTGTTGACTAAGTTGCGATAATGTTTTCTTAATGCGCAAAGCTGTTAGCCTAGCAGCTCCGTTGGCATACCAGCATTCTCGCATAATTTTTGCCATTACTCGTAACACCTGCAAAGGAAAGACAAGTAAATTATATGTACCGCTATTTCAGTGTAACTCATGTAGCCTCTGTTCTGCTTAAGCCTCTTCATGCGTTTCTGAAGTCTATTACTGGTACTACAGCTGCATGGAAGAGTATGTTGTATAAAATACTCAAATTCTTACTTTATTTACAGAAAAATAAAATTCTTTAACACACTGGAGAGCAGAACTAGTATTTTTCAGTAGAATTTCAGCCCATGCAAAAATATTTTAATAAAAAATTAGTAGCTTGTAACTGTTTTCTGAATTTTCGCATTAGACAAAAATACACTCTTTTTTATTGTACCTCCAGTTAAGGAGTTAGTTCAATGTACAGCAATTCAGAAGTTTATCAGCTGTCTTCCTCAAAATGAAACTGTCATAACTCTGAAAGTGTCTGAAGTCTTTTTATCCTTCAAGTAGCCATTCTTTGAAATCTGTGAATGCTACTACACAAGAAACAGTGCAAATAACAAAAACTGATGATGACAAAGTAATAACTACATTCCAAGATTTTACACTCACAGCTGTATTACATTGAGCTGCTAAGTTTCCAGGATTGAATGGCAGCATTTAAAAAAAATGACTCTACAGCCTGTTGGTGTGTATCATTGCCTTTCTCTCCTACCTGTGTTCTCTTGCCCAATCTCTTATCTCAAGCCTTCACCCATGTATTCATTTCACATGTGCCACATCCCAGTTCCCTCTTCCATCTAAAATACATCATATCTTATCAATCTCTTATTCCTACTGTAGCCTACCGCAGCTATTCTCCTAAGCACTAAATCAGAAAGCATTGGTTCTAGCCCTAGTTAGGTTCCTAGATCAAGCAATATCAACAAAGTTGGCTGGCAAGTCTCAGCTTCCTAATAATTGTGTTCATTTTTCAGTAAGTGCATACATTACCAATTCTGAGACACACAAGGTACTAAGGCCACCACAGTTTCGGATGAAAATTCCTAAAGGCATTTACTATTTTGGCCAGTCTGTAGGATATTCCTTTACTACACGATGATTGGCCAAAGACTCCTGCATGAGTTAGTTCCAAGCAAGCATTCGCATGAGGCAGCACAGCACTGTTTAAGATACCATTTGTGTCCCAACAATCAGTATTGCTATGCTGGCAGAGTATTGAGCTGAAACTAGCAAGTCCACTTCTTGAAAGAGATAACTAGCTTAGTTGTAAACCAACTGGCACAGAGCTGATTAGCTTATTTATCTTTACTATCCCTGTTGTGGGTTAACCCCAGTAGGTAGCAAAGCCCCACACAGCCACTTGCTCCTCACACCCCAAAGTGGGATGGGGAAGAGAATCAGGAGGGCAAAAGTGAGAAAACTTGTGGGTTACGACAAAGACAGTTTAATAGGCAAAGAGGGAAAACCAAACCAAAACAAAGAAAAACAACTGATACAAAACCAATTGCTTACCACCATCTGACTGATACCTGGCCAGTCCCTGAACAGCAGCCCCTGGAAAACTACCCCCTCTCCAGTTTTATTGCTGAGCATGACATTGCACAGTATGGAATATCCCTCTGATCAATTTGGGTCAGCTGTCCCAGTTACATTCCCTCTCAGCCTCTTGTCCACCCCCAGCCTACTCAGAGTGAGAAATCGAGAAAACCTTGAAGCTTTGTAAGCACTGTTCAGCAATAGCTAAAACATCAGTGTGCTATCAAACTGTTTTGGTCAGAAATCCAAAACGCAGCACCATATAGGCTGCTGTGAAGAAAGTTAACTCAATCCCAGCCAGATGCAGTACAACCCCCAGTTGTGCAATTTATTTGTAATGATGCTTCCTACATAATATAATTCAGGCTAGCTTTAATTTACATTAGCCTCACCTATACTTTATAGGAAGATATCCTAGAATCCTCCACGCAGGGTTAGCCATTAGTTTTTGTAAAATTGCATTAAATATTAGCATATAACGAAGCATCAGTGATGACATTCAATAAAGCCACAATGATCAGAATGAAATTACGTTCTCCTAGAAGCAACCCTTCTCCCTTCAACAACAAGCACAATTTTTAAGCCATTGAAATCAATAAAAACTCTAGTGTCCGTTAAAGCAGCTTTAGCAAGGTTAGTTAATACCTCACAGCTCTGCCATCTGTTTGGAATATTGGGCCTTAACTTCTGCTCACACACAACTTTCCTCATTTCTTCAACAGAAGGATCTGAAGGAACGAGGTCATAGTATGGCAACTGGTAATCTTCATGGATTCCTGTAATAGGTTGAAAATAGCTTTATTTTATCTAACACTAAATTATATATTCTTCACTTTTTACTGTGTTCTTTATCAGTACCCTACCATTTTCTTTTTTGGTTTTCATTTTTAAAAGTTACATTACAATAACTGACAAATAAATTAAAAAAATAATCCTTAACCATACCTTGGGAGTGCTTACATTACCCTTGAAGAATTTTTAATTTTGAAATTTATATATTTGGAAAAGATGAAAGCTATGTCAAATCTTTCATATGCTATACTAAAGACAAACTTCTTGGAAGCATGTGATGTATAATAGCATGTTTTATTTAAAATAAGGTATGGATATTATCTGAACACATTCTAGCTAGCCCTTACTTGTGATGTTTGCCCCTTGTTCTCAAGGACATTTAACTTCACCCTTTTCTCCCCTCTGTATAAAGGTTTTAGAAAAAAATTAATACAGACAAGGATATTTCCTATTGTCTTCAACACGTATGGTTCACCAGTTTACAAAGAGGTCAAATAAACCAGTTACCATTTACAGGATTAACAATTAGAAAGTCTGAGACATACTGGCTATTACCTTGCACCATTTTTAGAGCAAACTGTTTACTCAAACTTATTCAGGTTCTATAAGTTACTTATAATTCCTCAGTATGTCCAATTTTGTAAAGATTGCCACATACCACCGATCGAACATCGCCGAGCTATTTCCCAAAACACTAATCCCATTGCATAGATGTCTGCTCGCTTGAATGACTCAAAGTGTTTCATATTTATGGAATCATCTAGAACTTCAGGTGCCATGTACCTATTTGCAATAAAAAAAGAAAACATTTAATTTCATAAATACTGTAGAGAAAGTTCAGTGCTACTGACCAGCTCAAAATCAAATTAAAATATTTATGTGGAAAAGGAGACAGACGAAAATCTGCTTCATTAAGGTTATCCAATCAAAGACATTTCAGCGCAAAGAGCATAAGAAGTAAACTGAGAGGAACAAGCAAAGCAATAGGGGGAATAAGTAAGATGTGAGACAACAAACAGAGCCATAGACCTGATAGACATGGGATAACAGAGACAACGACAAAGACCAAAAGTCTCCAGTTGCTAACTGCTGGGCTATTAAGAAACTCCAGGTATAGCTTTAGAGAGGACCAGTCTGGATGTTGTTGTCCACTTATTAGCAGTTACAAGAGGACACAAGAATTGTGGATATTCAAGGGAGGCCTGTGGGACTACGCAATGCTTATCAAGAAATGTTTAGGAGAAGGGTAACTGGGAGGAACAAAAGTGGGGCAATAGCTAGATAAAGAATATCAAAGGGGTCAGTTGCATAAATAGTTGCCAGTCACTATGCTTGTCTGACCAAACCCTGCAGCTGCTTACCGCAGTGTATCTTATCTTCTTATTAAATCCTATCTTTTTATGCAAGCTCACTCTCAACCCCACATGCACATGTGCTCTAAGGACTGCACGCCAGCAACTGGAGGCAGGCACGAGTGAATTCAGAGCTACCAACTGGAGTCAAATAAGGGATGAAGTTGTCCTTGGGCCTGGGGTGCCAGCAACTGGAGAGAAGGAGGGTCTCAGCAGCAGCAGCTGGAAGGGTAACTGCAGATCCTAAGAGCACGTATCTGGAGCTACTGTGGGAGGATCAGCATGAATTCTGGGTCAGCAACTGCAGTCAGACAGTAGGTGAAGGCACCTCTGGTGCCAGCAACTGGGGCACATGAGGGTTTCTGCTTCAGCCACTGAAGTAGGACCATGGGTCACAGGCTTCACATGCCTACAAGTACCAGCTACAGGGGAGAACTGGGATGAGAGAAGCCGATGAGCTGGCCTCTCAGCACCAGAGGGCATCACAGGTCATAAGGTCTATGTGCCTGGGTGCCAGATGCTGGCGTGGGCTGGAAGGTTTGTATTCTCCCTCAAGTCTGGCATGCATGGCAGATATGCATGGGTGTAATTCACTAGCAAACTTCAAGCTAGTCTAGCCAGCAAATAGGTGGCCCAGGCAGGGATGTTTGACAGGGGGAGGGCCTGCACTGGTATTCAAGGGAATCCATACACGTAGGTGTGCATATCAATACATGCATCTGTTTGCTACTGTGCATGCAGCCTGGCTGGTGAGTAGGAGATCTGTGGAGCACAGAAGAGGGCATTAGACACACCAAGGGTTTGAACTGATAGTTGGAGGATTCATAAACATGCATGGGCTTGTAAGGCTACATAAGGGAGCATGTGTTTTCACTAATGAAGTTCATTCCTGATCAGCTGAAAAGGAAGGAGACTTGGCTCTCTATACTTATATTTTATACAAGTTCTGACAGTGTTTTATGTGGGTGTTGAAGACAGCACATGGTGTGTAGCAATCTGTGTAATCAGCTCTGTCGCTATTGTATGTCTGTGTACACTCAGGCTCACTACTGGTTGAATCCCAAGCAGGAAAAGCAGCTGCCACATCCATGGGCCTGGGACAGACAGAGCCCCAGGCCTTTGGACACATCAGGCTGGGCTCCAGAGGCCAGGGAGGAGGAAACCCCAGCTCCTGGAATCTGCCAAGGTAGAGAAGCCACCTGTAACATCCCCAAACAAGACTAGAGAGGGAATAGAGATGAAGGGCTGGTTAAAAAACTAGCACTGTTAAGGATTCTTTGGGAACAAAGGCTCCCTACCATTGCAGTACCTGATTCTTCATCATACTGTCTGTAAGTCCCACCATAAACCACACCAGGCTTTTTTTTTTTTTTCTTTGAGCAGTAAACTCTATTTGGGTTACACATTAACAACTGTGCTCACAAGAAAAGTTTACTTTATCAACATCTCCTGCAACAGAAAAAAATCTGTGACAGACCTTCAACTGAGAAACAAGGACTGAAAACTGGTCACAGCATCCAAGTTTACCTTGTTTAGTGAACAGGCCTAATGTGGGAACATCAAGCAAAGTGTCAGTGTGGACTGCATTGTGAGAGTTACTGAGAGCAGCATCCCTGCTGGCTGCTGGAAAGAATGAATGGTATTTGCTGCATCAGTCAACATCAGCTGTAGCATTGCTCCCTCAATCTGGTATAGCTCTGGCAGCTAAATCCAATATGTAATGTTTAGCAGAGTTCAGTGTGTTTCTCCACATCACTGCATCAATCTCAAGCTGACATATTAATGAAGCAGGCAACAATACTAGGGCTTTGGAGAACACAGTTAACTGGTAAAAAAGCAACACACATAGAGTACTGGAATGGAATACCATGTCAGGCAATAGCTCAACCTCTGGAACAGCCACAAAAGCCTATGCACAATTTCATTTAATCAACATAATATTAGGATTTTCTTTTCTTAGTACCAGGGATGGTAGACAGAACACAAGACACTACTTAAAATAAGTTTCAGGACTATCAGACCTTTTAGAACTCTCTCCATATGACATACAAGGAAGCAAGGGCTATCAACAAAAGAGCAAAACCACAACCAGTAGTCCAGAACTTCAACAAGGGTTGCTGACATGAGAGTTCTCCTGAGCACTGTACAGGCAGATAAATTCCCCACAAGTGATAAATACAGAACAAGCAGCAAACAACTGTCTGAACAGGAACGTAAGGTTTACTTTGCCAGTATTTACTGAATGGAAGCAGAATCTTAAGTTTACATGTATCACAATCTTTGATATAGACAAGGCCAAATTATCAAAAACTTTTTAATCAAGAATGCAAGATTGTGGTGGGTGTTCTAATGCTTTCCAAGGTAATTTTGCATTATTGGATAATCTTTTTATGCTACTTCATGTACTTGACAGTATAGTGATCAACTCTGAGTCTAGTAGAAAGAATGTGATCTTAAGATCACATGGGGATGAGAAGAGTGATGGAGCTGGAAAAGCACCAAAGAGCCCAACTGTATTGCAAGACTGTCAGCCAGAATCACTTATACAAGCAGTGAGGAAGATTGTCTCAGTTTCTGTAAATCATCCCAAGGACAAGGGTTTTAGCAGAAAAGATCGTAAGAGGCCTGAATGTGGCAATGGAGCTGAATTCATACCCTCAAAAGAAAAAAATCCTCCCTCCCATATTTGACTTCCATTTAATTTATTGGCAAATTGACCTTACCATGATCCTCCATCAATGCATTTAGATTGGCTTTGGCTTCCATAACACAGAATGGTGACTGACTGCTCAAAAAGTCTGAGAGATTATTGCTGGAACAAGAGAGGCGAAAGGCAAGAAGGTCATCTAGTGCGGTTAGCAGATTAGCCGTTTCACGGCCATCAGACAAAAGGGAGAGAAACATGCATCTCCTTGTCAGCTTATATATTGGAAACACACTGCTATGTAGAGTAGTTTTCTCCAGAACCTAACTTTGACCTTCTGAACAAGGTCTGCAGCTCAGCACCCTCCAAGAATGAAAGGATAAGTCTACAGAGGAGTTTACGAATTACGTTAAGCATGGTCTTGCCAAACTGTTGGTGCCTGCTGACCTCTTCCCCCCACCCATTTTAATCCAACATCTCTGTATTGGCTGCCTAAATTTCTTGTACAACATTAGGGAGCTTGGTGTCATCAAACAGGCCCCATACACAACATCTCCCTTCACCAAGCCTGTTCTCCACAAACATAGCTAGAATTCTGCTCATATTTGGTTTACCTAAACTGCAGATAAGCACCCCTGTTAAGGTGGAATTCGCAGCCAAACTTTTTAAACACAGTCTACTTCAACTACCAAAATTAACAGTTGGGTCACACTTCTCAAAAAAAAAAAAAGAGAATGAGGTTTGTTTTTTGTGGGTTTTTTTTGTTTTTGTTTTTTTTTTTAAACTACCCTCAGGGAGTGAGAGAAGGATTCTATTTCCTTCTCTATTTAAAGCTCACATTCCCTGCTTTATGTTGCAGGCTGAGCTGTGAAAACACATGGTTCACACCCTCTGGTAAAGCTATTATTTTCTGTTCAGAGGCTTAAAGATTCATTCAGTCAGAGAGAAGGACTATCAGTCTCACTCAGCACCTAGATCACTCGCCCATGAGCAAGTCTTGCTGGCTCCCTAGACCATACATTTTTTTATAGCAGACAATCATTAGAAAAATATAAACTTAGCCAAATCTCCCTGAACTTGCACACAGAGCTTCCATGTGCAGAAGAGGTATCAGCAGTGGCAATCAATGGGAGTTAAAATTGTCATTGAACAGGTAAGATCTGACTTTATTATGAGAAATTAATCAGAGGTACAGAGTTACTTGGCTAAGAATGCACAAGAGGGAAGAAGAGGGGACCAAGCCTTTTATGAAAATGAACAATTTTCAGAGAGTTAGAAGTGACTAATGTCTTTAAAGTGGGAAAGAGAGTCCTGCTGCTACTGCCCACTGCAGCAAGCAAGTTACTACAGCTTTATCCTTGTGAAGAAGTATAAGGCAGATGAACAAGCAACTTAATGGCATCTATGCAAGAAGAGATCTTGTAAGCAGTATCTACAGACACAGCTGAAAGGATGCTTTCGCCAAAGACTAAAGAAAGCAACCGATTTGCACATCATTTTTCTCTGCATGTAGGTGTAGTAGAAAGTACTAAATCATACGTGGTATGCGCCCTGCACACAGCTAAGTTTGCAATAACAAATTCCAAAGCAGTCTGCTGTTTTACTACCAATGATTACTAGAGACTGAGAAGCAATAATGCCCAGTACTTTGTAATCTAGTAGTTCACAAAATAAATCTCATCTAAAAATACCACACAAATGGTCAAGTCGGCAAAGGACTAGTACGGCAGAGTTTAAAACAAAGTAATTTCTGTGATATAATTGTCAGCAAAATAAATTTTCAGTACATGTTCTAAAAGTTTTTATTCATAGAGCCTTAAAAAAGGAGTTTTTTTGTAGTTTTTTGTTTTGTTTTCTTCCAAAAAGCCACAGCAGAGGGGCATCCCAGTTCATTGTAAAACCTCAATCACCACCACCCCCCCCCCCCCGCCCCACAGTATCACTCACTAAAGACATATATAATATTTTTTTATGTATGGATTGGAGATTGGATAACATCAACACAGAATTGTCTTCAATACTGCTAGGGCATATGCTGAAGTTAATCATGTACAGCCCTGAAACACTGGTCTTCCACACATTTCTCTGACAGATGTACAAACTTCAGTTTGACGTATCACTAAACCTATAGGCCTCAAAAGGACAAAAAGTTGCCCAGATCTGTTGCTGTGGTTCACTGTTAGTGCTGCTATCTCTGTATAGCTGCACAGATTACTAAATGAAATCACTCTCTTCAGAACAGCTTCCAGTTATTATTGTCTGAAGGTTCAGCCAATAAGCTTAACTGCACTTGTGTTGATGGAGTTAAACAGCTCTGAGTTCTTTTGAGGACAAGAAAATCTGTATTTCCAAATTCAGAAGCAGGCTTTAAAAGAAAGAGAGTATTCTGACTCATCCATTGATAATTCCATTCATGCATTAGATGACAAAGATGACTGCTGTTTTCAGTTCTTGTATTTCTCTCAAAACTATGATCTCATGAAAGCCTGCGGCTAAGATTCTGCACCTTGCATGTTCTACCACGTAGGCCTCACACTGAAAAAAGATCTGGCTTTTTACTTTCACTGACAATATCCTGTCTTACACTCCAGACTGGGCTGCAAGCAACATTTCCATGCAACACAAGGCAAAAAGAATAAAGATACAGCAGTGAAGTCTCTAGAACTGTCATTCATGAAGTCTCCTAATTGTTTTAATATATACTTGTGCCCTACAATATTTTGCAAGTTTTCCTGTATTTTACACATGCTAGTAATAGATATCAAGATTCAACACGCTTTTTAAGTGCGTACTGTCTAACTAAATTACCAGCTGGCAAGAAGTGCCTAGGAACTGTACCTGCCATTATTTACATTTTCCTGCTGCTTGTGTTTGTACCCACAAAAATATCTTCTATATGGGACAAGAAACAAAACCAAAGCATTTTATTATAGAAGTTGCCTGATACATCATGTTAATAATTTACCTTTTTGTTCCCACTCTGTGGTTTGGGGCAATATCAATTGTGTCTGTAGCTGAATCATGCCTAACTGCCAGTCCTAGGTCTGCAATGCAGCATGTTCCGTTCTTTTTTACCAATATATTTTTTGATTTCAAATCTCTGTGGGCAATCGCTGGTTTGCCTGTAAGGGGGAAAAAAAACCACATCTGTAAAAAAGAGAATTGCTTTTATTCTAAGCCTCATGCAGATTTTGTTTGAAGTTACAAAATTCCTTCCAGTTCTGCTGCTTTCTGTGCATCAAGGTAACTCCTGAAATCAATCATTGTGGACTGGCTGGCTGTCCAAAGTACCTTAAATGTCTACCATATTACTCTGCTCTACTGCTCCTTTCTCTCTTCCTGCAAGTATTTATTGCATACACATACTATGTGCCACAAAAAGTTTCTAATATCTCTGGAAGTAGATCCATAGTGCTGTCTCAAATAAAAGTTAAGATGATACTACAGGCAACATTACTTAATACCTTTTAATAGCTGTTTTGTAGGAAGGATTGTTACATCACAAAACCTGGATATACCACAGAAAGGAACGTAAAAAAACCCTTCCAAATAAAGAAGTTCATTAGTTCAGAAGTTATCAAAGGTCTCAAACAGACATTTTTCAATTCAGTCAGCTCCACAAGGGATTAACTTGTACATCTGCTGAGTTCAGCTGCCTTCTCATCACATAAGTAGCTATGTGCAAAGCAACTACACCCTGAAAAGGCTGAATTAAGAGAATTATAGTAGAAAGAACTATATATATGTAATTTTTAGAGACTACAGTATTACCCACATGACAGGTTGAATAGTTGTAAGATTACCTTGCGTGCCAACAATTTCCATGTGAAGATGAGCAAGACCACTGGCAGTAGACAAAGCTAATTTTATCATTCCTTCAACTGTTACTGTATACCTGTTCAGGTAATCAAAGAGTGATCCATGCTCATGATAGTCTGACACCAACCACAGCTGAGTCCATGTGCCATTGTCTGCAAAATAACACTGGCGTGAATACCACACATACACACACAAGAGACAAGCAAACAATATATGCCACAAAATATTACACAATGCTTATGAAGTACAAATTACATTTTGCAAGTAGCCTCAGCCAATGAGACTCTTAAATCTTTACTGCTATCCCTGTAACATTTAAATGCTTCTGTTAAGGGCTGGGACTATCACGCAAGACTTTCTGAACAGCTTAGTGAGTATTCTTTTATTTAAACTAAAAGACACATGCCACTATGATTCTGAGGTGAACTATTCAGGGTATTAGCCAGGCCCTCCCTTTCCATAACTTTTCTGCTTGCGAGGAACAGTGCTGAATGCATGATGCAAAACTAATCCTGTCAGTACTGGTCTAGTACAGTATTGTCCAGGCTACCTATAAAAAAAAAAAGGCCTTTCAAGTTTTGCACCCCCGCCTCCTTCAGTGTTCCTATAACCTATCCAGCCTCAGTCTGGGAGACAATTTCCACAGTTACCGGCAGCTGGTGGATTATTTCCTCCTGGAGAAGCAGCTTGCAAGCAGCAACTGGACACATTACTTCAAAAACAAATGCCACCTCTGGTGACCTCTAAGTTGCTGGCCAAAACTGAGGTTTCCAGGAGGCACAAGAGCAAACAGAATGAAAAACACCAATTATGAGAAAACCAGTTTGCTGTATGATTTTTCACTGAAGTATGAAGAACAAGACAAGCCATAATACAGTTGCAGATATCCCAAGGCATACAAATGACAAATAAGAAGGAAATTGTTCACTTTATTAAACTAGTGGATGAAAAATGCCTTGAAGCTTAAGTCAGAGAGAAGACTATTAAAGGAATTCAAATCAAGAGGGGGGCAAAAGCATTTTTTTTTTTTACCTAAGAAGTAGAAACATATCCAGAAAAGAACAATCCTGCCACCAAACGGGTTCTCCAATTTCGTTTTGTTATAAAAGGCACTCTCATGTGGCAGATCTGGTAAGTGTTTTTACAACTAGCTACTTTCATAGAAGAGTCTTTCATCTCTTTAGAAGACTAGTTATCCATAAAAGATTTCAGTTGGACTTCTATCCTGAATTATACAGTCACTATTCCCTAAGAACAAGTGAGAAAACTCAGCACAAGCCAAAGAGATCTCATTATGTGGTAGCCCCTAAGGATTATGAAAATGCATACTCAAGAACTAAATGTGAAGAATAGGAAGGAGAGAAGCAAATTCAGAAGTTAGCTCCTATGATAAACATACTGAAAATTTTTTAGTTTCCAAATACGAGGTTCTTACATTTCCTTCCCCTCCTTCTCCACTCCCTTCAAAGAACACGATTAGCCCAGAAAAGTCAGAGGTACAAAAATGCCCTATCTACAGATTGAGAGACTACCTCTATAGAAGTACTTGTGCTTATATTTAAATAAGCACTTAGGTGGTGATGGGTAAGCTTTTAAGCATCCCTTCTACTTGGATGTCTCTAGGGCCCATGATGCCATTAAAAATAATTTTTAAAAATTATTTAAAAAGCCACCAAATGCTTCAGAGTAGGGAAATAAAAGTCTAATCTACATTCAAACAATTCTCATAATGGAAAGAGAATTCTGCCTTGCTACATTCACAGAATAGCTCAACTAAATCATTAATTTAAACAGGCAAAAGCAATCAGGCAAATGCTCTAACCAGAAAAAAAAAACCTGTTAGAAAGCTGCTATTGCAGTGGGAAGCTTCTTATAATATTCCCACAGAGGTGACTCCTAAGCTTTGTTTTTTTAAAAAGAAAAAGGGAAAATAGAGATTTTTTTTAAAAAAATATCTTAAATTATTTTACAGTTAGGACTGCTGCTTCTTTTGCTACTTCACATATGGCATATGAGCATGAACTCGTAGAACTCAGCATACTATCAAATGTGACTTTTTCCAAAGTCAACTATGGTCCCTGAAAAGTCAATCCAACAATATGAGCTTCACTGAACCAGTTCTACAGAACCATTAGAAACAAGTATGTGTTCACAGGCATATAAAAGGTACTCTCAAACACCTATAGTCAAAGAGCTCCAAAACCAGTAAACAGCATCTGCCATGAAGCTTTCAATCACAGGATTTGCATTATCAGGTAAGAAAAAGTAATTACACTCAGCAGTAATTACATACAGTAGCACAGTCTTCCATGACAAGGTAACCCAATTTATTTAGTTCATATACACACCACGATCAAGAATCTCAAGCAATTTCAGAATGTTCAAGAACATTAAAAACTTGCATATATTCTTGGAAACCTATTTAAGAGATTAGTTATGGTTATTTAATCTGTTTGCAAGAAACCTGAAAGTATTATAGACCATCAAAAATCACTCAGAAGTAAAAGGTTTTTCTTCTGGTGTTCCAACAAGATTTTAAATTCTGAGTAAAGCAGCTTTCAGATGTGTTTTTAGAAGACCGATTACAGTTTGAGAAAAACATTAGTGAAGTCCAAGCAACATCCATCTTAGACAAGCTGCCTCTTGAAGAAAGGAATTTATCACAATTGCTTCATCAAATATATAATCAAGTGAATTCAGCCTTAATTGAAACTTAAGTGAAAAATGCTTTTTTCACATTGGTACTAGCAAACCAAAAATTTGGACTTGGCACATGCTTGTTTTTAAACCAAATACCAGGTCTTAAGGTGTGATAGTATTGCTTGGTAGAAGAGTTTTGAACAGCAGACTTACGTTCCAAGATGAATGTTTAAAAGAAGTTACAGAAACTGCCTAATTGCATGTGTTCTCTAGTGTCATGTAGTAAAGTGTTTCAAAGCAGACAGTGGGATACATTAGCCTTTTTTGCCATGCAGATCATGTAACAGAAAAAACAGAAGAAAAAGCAGTGAAAAGATCAGATACAGATGGGACCTATAACTAGAAAACTCTTAGAAAGGAGATATTCAGGGAGATGTCAGGGAAAACACCTTTGTCTGTGGCTGGAAGACAACCAGTATTTTGTTAGTGAAACAGCTTGACTCTATCACATCAAGACAGTCATCTGATTAAGTTGATGTAAAGCACTTGAGCAGTGTAGATTAGCAAGATCTTCCAGTCAAATTCCTTCTTCTCAGGCTAAAGTCAGAGCTTCAAAAAGAATAAATGGCTCAAATACTACTTTTCCCAAGAGGAAGGAATTCTGCTCCTTTCTCTGCAGCATATCGCCTAACATCATTCTTGGGGATCTTCTTACCATGTAAGGTAGTCTGACTGAACAAAAAACTTTCACCTAGGGAAGTACAGCTTTCAATTAAGGGGAAGGAACGGAGAGACTAAAGTGTTTTAGTGCATAAAGTTATCTGAAAGCACGCAGTACAAGACTTCACCTTACTTGTAACATGACTACAGACAGTTATGGCTACAGACAGCTAATCCAGGGAAACCTTTAGTACTGTAAGCAGAGGTAGCTGCCACTGCTCTTCTGCTAGTAGAACAGTGCACATAAGTAGTCCCTGATACACTTCACAATTAAGTAACTAGGTTAGAAAGAACCAAACAAAAAAATCCACCCAGAAACCAAACTATCTGTTTAGGTAGTTCAAAACAAGGCAACACATGGCCCAGAAAGTAATTTCCCTGACCTAGCAGTATTTGAAAGTTAGCATATACTCCTGGCTAAGTAAAAAGCTACCCAGAACGCAAATATGCTAGCCAGACAGAACACAACTGCAGTTAAAATCATTCAGTGCTTCTCAGTCTTCAAGCTGGCTTAACAGCAGCACCTATTTCCCAGTAAATTTGGGGATGGGAAAGCAGACAGGTTGGACCAGCTCCTGTAACCTTCTGAACACCATACAGCTGTGGGGAAGCAGAGAAGGAGAATGTGCCATTAAGGCATGTGGAATGTCTAAACAGTGTAGTAGAACAAGGAGTGAAGACAAATAGTTCAGTCACAGGTTTTATGACTCCACCATCCGAGCTGAATGCCACTGACTTAGCTGATCTATCTGCGCTTGTAAACACTTTCTAATCTATACATGTGCCCTTCTACCTGAAGGCACTTCCTTAATTTTATAACTACAACGGCCAGCCAGATGTTCCCCAGTAGTTGTGTTAAGAGAGACCTAATTAATGCCTTTACTAGTAGCTAGAATTGCAGCATGACACTGGCCCACATTTACACTACCAACCACGTTTCAGGAGATATGAGTCCTCAGCATTTGTGATAGATACACAAGAACCCACTCCCAAGAATTCTTTTCCATGTATCACTGAAGATTTCAGTGAGCACTGAATTGGGATTGCACAAGGAATTCCTTGTGCTGCTATCATAGTCATCTTTGCAAGTTCAGACAGTCAGATTCTTACAGTCTAATGACTTTGTGCATTCCAGCTAGGCTGTAGTAACTCCTGAACGCATTCAGTCCACCCTATATAGAAATGGATGCAAAACCTTCACTACTATTATTGCTGTGAGCCAATACTTCATCTTGCAGCTGGCACCCAATAAGCCTTTATCAGTTAGCACCGGCACCTACTGGTGTTTTTAAGCCATTGGTCTCTAAAGCCATGTTGTGATACACTCGCTCCTTCTAGACTACCGTGATAGTTCTTCCAGTTTAGCCGGTCTGCCATCTCCATAACAGCCCCTCCATGTTCTTCCATTCAATGGGATACAGGTGGCCTGAAGTATTCTAAACAAGAGTTGAAGAATTAACCTCCTTCAGCATTCAGGACTTCTACATGCTTAACCCAGAAAGAATGGTGCATATGTATTTCCTCACTGAGAGACTGCAGAAGGTTATACTGAGAATTCTGCATTGGCGAGTTAAAAATAATAATCCAGTTTTCCACCTCTGCTGAGACAGAAACACTGTTAGAAAATAGAGTCAAGAATAGCAGCATTTTCAACACATCTTTATCCATTTTTCATAAACCAATTACCAACTAGTTCTCAGGAAAACAGAAGAGCCTTGCCCTAAAGCCTTAAAGCCTCAAGTAACAACACGATCTATCAACTAAGGATTTTTTCTTTGTATGTACAGCATATTAACAATAGAAACCAGGTACAATGTTATATCACATTATATTATATTACAAGGAACATAACGATAACCAAGTCAAATGGAATTCCAACCTATTGCATCTGGAATCTGAGCTAGCAATCAGGAAATTATTTCAGGAACCCACTCATTTAGGAAACCTTCTTCATACCTCCTCTGCACAGCAGTCAAATGTATTTTTCAGACAACCTGTCTATGGGTTTGGGGCAAAATGGGAGACAGGTATACTTAACCACAGTTAGATTTTGTTAAAAGTTACAGCTAAAGTATTGCAATATATCCTTTATGCTTTTAAGTGAGACAGTACCTAAGGCTTCTGCAGAGATGGATTTTCATTTATGTCTTTAATGCAACTGATCTACTAATTTTAAACCCAGGTTCCAGATACTCCAGTAGGTCTATCAGAACAAATCCAAGCTCTCGCAGGTGCTATTAATATCCAGTACAACTTTAGGCATAAAAGTAAGACAGTTTCTAATGGTAAGCATAATAAGCTGCAGGAAAAAGTTGCCTGGTATGCTGTAGGTCTGCAAGCTCTTGGGAGGTGAACAAGCTGCACAAACATCTATTGGGAGCAAGTTAGCTATAGGTAACCCTTTCCTGGAAGAGGGAAGTGTTCTGCATAACCTCTTGGGTTCTGTTCCTATTTTACAGATTTATATAGATATAGAAACTTGAAATTAATCTAGTGATAATTAAACAGAGCTCTATTTACACATATACTTCAACTACACTAAAACCATTTAGGAATTTCTCACAAAACCAAAAGCCCTTTAAGAATCCAGGCTGTCTGTGGATTCTTGACTCCTCCCTAAGGTGACAGAATTTGCTGTTAATGCTTTCTTCACAAAAAAGTCAAAGGCCATTTGTGGCGAAACATGTAACTTCAGATTAAAATAACTGAATGAAACAGCATAATGTTTTAGCTCCCCTTAATGTAAGAAAATAAAAATTTTTGTGTCTTAAATTGGACTGCAGAAAAACCCAAGAAACTTTCATCTGACTGAAAGCACAACAAATGAAGTTGGAAAAACAGTTAAACTGTTCCTCGTAGTAGATACTTAAAGGGCTTATCAGGAAAGCTTCAGGAAACAGGTACAGTTTTCTAATACTAGGAACAAATTATTAATAGTGTTTTTCTGTTTTCTTTTCTAACTGGAGTTCTAAATGAGTAACTTCTCATATCTTAGCCTTAAAAATGAATCCTCTACCTCCTACCTTATATTAGGACAACAGGATTAGACATGATCTCTTCTGGTCCCACACATCTATCTTACTAGCCCATTAGGGAATTCAGCAGATGTGTGGGCTGAGAGGATAAGGCACCTCCTTTTTGATACAAAACTCAGCTAGTGTTTTAACTTGCTTGTAGAAATTACACTTCACTAAATATCCAATACATTTTTTTTTTTAAGATTTAAACAAAGCATATTTTCCAGAAAAAGGAAAATGCACTTTTTTTCCTTGATTAAACCTATGAAAAGCCTGCCAAACCCTGAAACACTCTAGTAACAACATTATTTTTTACTGCTCTTAATTGGTTCCTCACAACTTTATATTTTCCCCCTCCATTCACCATCTATTCTGACCAGGTACAGAATCAGCAAAATGAATTCATAGTATCACTAACCTTTGTTGTCTGCAGCTATAAATCCAAGAATGTTTTCATGTCGTAGCATAACTGTTTGATAAATTTCTGCTTCACGAAACCATGAGCGTTCCTCTCTTGAAGAGAAGATCTTCACAGCAACTTCTTCTCCTCTCCACTTCCCTCGCCAGACTTCTCCAAAGCGACCCTTACCAATGCTTTCTTGAAGTACTATAGTTCTTGCAATTGTTCTTTGCACAAGTAAAGGTAAGCCTAAAAAGAAGATTTAACATTAACCTTAAACATCACTATACACAATAACAACTTCTAATAAGTACTAAACATAAGATCCGTATTCCATTAAGATATATCTCTTAGAATGCACATAAACTCTCTTCAGATTTTAACAGCTTGTTCTGAACTACTAACAAGCATGCAGGTAAGATGTTGCCTTCAACCTTAAAGGTCTGCAAAACAAGTACTCAGACACTATGCCAAACTGCCTCTACAGTTGTTAAAAAGAAGGCACAAACGTCCTTTCAGTTTAGAATTTTGACAGTCATTGAGCCATAGAGTTTTATTTTAATGAAAAAGAAGAAACAAATCATGAAGCAAACAGGACCAAGATTGAGCAAGATTTTTTGTGTTGTGTTGGTTTTTTTTTTGTTTTGGATGTGGTGGTTTGGTTTTTGTTTGTTTTTTTGGTTTTTTTTTGGTTTTTTTTTTTTTTTACAAATCTGCCCATAACTCTCCTGGAAAAGCACTGCAAGAGCACTTTTGCCACCAATTCATTTACTTGATTTATCCCTAGATAA
Source organism: Cariama cristata (assembly GCF_000690535.1). Taxonomy (NCBI): domain Eukaryota; kingdom Metazoa; phylum Chordata; class Aves; order Cariamiformes; family Cariamidae; genus Cariama; species Cariama cristata. The sequence continues at coordinate 22,695 of NW_009617845.1, forward strand.
GACTCTGTATTTTTAAGTTAAAACATGCTTATCAGCAACACTGACTGTCAAAAGTTCACACTCATGCCCAAGTATGCCCATAGCCTGTTAGTACTCTCAAACCACTGTAAAAATAGGAAAACATCCTTGTAACACAAGCTTCCCATTTTACAGGCCACTCTCGTGCCCCTCACTATAATTACGCTTGAGAAAAATCCTTACATTGATGAAGGTTTTATAGCTTCAGAACATCTATGTGCTCTCAACTCACAGCACCTCATAGCGTGTTTCAGTAAGTTTATACAATCAAGCACTGGCATCCCCCAGTCAGGGTGGGGTTTTGTTTATTTTAAATCTTTCCTGCTGTAACTGCAAGGCTTGCCGCAGAATTCTGCGGTGATACTACGCTGCAGGATGAACGCATCAGCCAGGTTATCTGCTCACAATAAGCTCTTCTGGTATAGGATTATTTCATTTAAATCTAACACTTTAAGAAGTAATCTATTACTCCATAATCACTGTTCCAATAGTTGATAGAAGAACATCTGTACTTCCTTATGCTATAGAAAATAAATCCCAACTAACAGCTCAAATAACTAGTTCCTGTCCATTTCTGGGTGTTCTTTGCTAATACAGCACCAGAAGGACATCTGACCTGGTCAGCAGCATTGCCGTGCTTGTGTCTCAGTCTGAGGAGTGCAAATTAGAATACTGCAGTATTCAGAAGAGTTTCTCAAGACTTCCAGACCTACAGCAATTTTCTGCATCATCTGTGCTGACAATATACCTACTTCAAGAAAGGAAGGTGAAAGAGTGGGCCACCGTACCAGTGATTTAATCATTGTCAGGTGCTGCAGTAACTCCTACTGTGAAAGTTAAAATTTTTGCTGTAATAGCTGTGCTCAGGTCATTTGTGCTGTGTGCCCAAACTATAAAGGCTTGTCTGTAAAGCCTAAGTTGCATTCTTTACAAACTTTTGAAATGCAGAAGAGGCCAGACTAGAACAACAATACAGGACCAAACTCAACCCTGAAAATGTAAAATTTAACTTTGTTGGCCAGAGAAAGCTTCCTCCTTAGCACTTATGTACTACTGCAAAATCCACTGGCAGATGTTAAAATGCAAGCTGATTTTGTATACTTGAAATGGGCAATATGCCTAATATTTTCTTTTTCCTACAGCTGTTTCAGAAAAGTGTTTGTACAGTTTCAAATGCACTGCTCTCAATTTGCTGTACCATTTATAAACATCCCTTGTCATTTAAAAAAGATGTCCAAGGATATCAGCTAACCTCTGAACAGATACTAAGCTCTAAACCCTCCAGACATGAAGGATTTCAATTTCACATTACAAACCCCCAATCATCACATTAACATGTCACAGTACAATAAAAACCCTGCTAACTGTGATCCTTGCTCCTATACTTATTTTTACAATATTTACAAGATTCAACTTGCTTCTGCTTTTTTTGCAACTGTGCTTTCTCTTATTACTGCTGCTGAAGAAGACAAGATTAGAATCCATATTTATCCTACACCCGTAAGAATTCCTTAGATTTTTTTTTTTGCAACTGAGCAGTCTCCTCTTTCTGCCACAGAGGAAAGACAGCCCTGCATCGCCAGGAACTTGAGTAACTGCTTTACTGTAAACCAGACTGCCTGAAAAGTAGCTCACTGGAGATACCTACGACGTCAGCCTTTGACATACACATTAGGCACTACTGTACTTCATGCTCTTGGAGTACAGCTTCTTTTAACTGTGCACGAACAAAGATGACAGCCAGTTTGCTAATCAGGAGGATGAGAAAAATTCAAGCCCATGTTAAATTCAACAGCAGCTTATAACATTTGGCATCCTGTGTTCAGCCATGGTCACCCAATTTATCCCTGGACCCTTCACCATCATAACAAAAGTATCCTCAAGCCTTATGAGAGTTTAAGAAAAGAGTTCTTTTCCTTTTCTATATCTTAATTATACTCTGATTAGTTTAGACCAATAACTGTCCAATGCATAAGAAGTTTGTACCCGATTTGGATAAATCGGGAATTAAGTTCTAAAGCACTAGAGATAGTCAAAAAAAGCAGCTGCAAGAACTTCGTTCTTGTTCATGTTCTTGTGCGTAAGTCTCTGCCCAGATGAATTCCTCTGAAAAGTAATTAAAAAAACAACACCATGAGCTGTGAAAAATCTCATTCCCTTCAAGCTTCCATGAACCGCAGATAAGTTTTTAAGGAGTTTTACATTCACTTCAACTGACTTGACTTTACATCGATTTTTTGGTGACCATTTGCATTTCTAAACACTTTTAAGTTCCTGCTTCAAGTCACCTACCATAACAACCAAAGCTTCTGTTTTAGCCAATTGTTCCTATTTCCTCGCACCTAAGTTACTCTGTCATTTGTGAGTTGGAGAGGAACAGCTGGGCATCCCAATCTGTCTACACAACATGTAGTCAATATTTAGAGATTTGCATTATGATCTGGAAATAATTCTCAGCTCCAAGAGACTTTGAAATCCTTCTCTTAGAAGCTGCAGCTTCAGCAGAAGGATCTATTTTAGATGGTCCATCAATTCATCAAACCTCCAGCTGTTTCAGGTCTTGTCCGTCATGGAACAACACTGCAATACTAACAGAAGTCAAGACTGAATAATTAATAACAGCTTACTATTCATCATTGCAGAAGATGAACTGTACTTCCCTTTTCATCTGAGTAGAAAGCTAATTTTTGGAGTTTTGATCACTTCTGTTTTATATGTATTCTCTGAAGAGAATACCATAATACAAAACTGGTAGAATCCTTTTTATTTGACTACAAGCTCTTTTGGTCCCTCAGCATGAAATTAAGAGCAGAACATGTACTTTAGGTCACCAGACTAGACACTTCCTTAGCTGTGCCTCTTAGGTCCAGATTTCCATTGTGTTTCTTGCAACCTCTCATTCCAACAGCTTCCCTTTCACACAGTACAGTTTCTGACAGGCTTAAGTACTATTTTAACTAGCAGCTCTGACTTTTCTCCCTCCAGTGACACTGTTCCCCACCCCCAGTTTATTCCATAAATGCACAGTCTTTTCTATTTTACATGAACTGTACCAAAGTCTGGATTAAAATACACACTACAGTGAGATTCAATTGGTGCACATGTATTTCAGGGCACAAGAAAATCACCAGTTCAAGTGCTAGGGCACTGTCAATTTATATAGTCATTGACCAATGTTTAGATGAAGTGATACAAATCACTGCAAATATATACACTGCCAACAGTACAGAAAACAAGTACTTGAAGCACCTCCTATCCCACTGTCATAATAAAAGGCAAGTATAGAACACTAAATAAGGCTAATACTTGTCTTAAACAGCTGAACAACATGAAACCCACTGCAGCTGAAGTTAAAAGATCACTCTTAAGGAAACATTCAGTCTTCTTTTACAGGGAAAAAGACTTTGCCTTTCAAACATAAAAACCAACTAGTGAAGAGCTTTCCTTAGAGGAGAGTCAAATCCAACCATATTTGTTGGTTTTCTTCCTCTGATGCAGCCATCAGTAGCCAGTGCTCAAATACTATAGTAGGTCAGGTGCTCTGGGAGTCTAGACCAGCTTGAATGTCCTGAAGCTCTGAAAACTAAGTTAATCCCCCAGCATACTGCTTTTACTTTAAGTGTAATTTGCAAATAGGCAAGGGAGGAGTCAGTAGTTTCTAACCATTTGCTCTGGAGGAAGAATCCTAAGTTTCTTCTAACTGGGATTCCCTGCTTTTCAAGAGCTTATTTTGAAGAAGTACTTCCAAAGTTTTCAAACATGGGAAGAAGGCCAGAAGGAAAATGAAGGAATATTCCTGATAACAAATGGAAAGACCAACTAAGTCTGAATCAACATTATCGTAGGCCTGACTTCTGATCTAAAGAAGAGTGGGAAAACAGCCATGCAGAAAGTGGCAGAAGTGCTGTGATTATCCACAGATGTTAAAAGAGAACTATCAGCCAGACAGCACTTTAAAACAAGTACCACTCCACACAGTTTCAACAGAAAACTTGGGTTTTGTTACAATTTTTTTCAACATTTGCATTAATCAAGTTCTAGCCCAATATATTGGAAGTTCTTCATTATTTGATTTAGTTACTGTTAGTAAATGAGAAAATTGAGATAAACGCAAGCTACTAAAGCTCCAGTTCTAACCACAGAGCAGCTTACCCTTTCATGATCAAATCTTACTTGGACACATGAGAACTTTCACAACTGAAACGAAACTGCCTACACACTTGGTGCAACCTCACCTTCTTCAGTGAAGATATGACTACAGATGACTTATTTTGACCTATATTCCAAACATGTTCAGCAAGTTACACTGATTTTACTGGCTAGAGCAATGGATTCTAAACAGTTTTACCAGTTACTGCCCTTGGGAAAGAAACATAACCTAGATGCTTGGGTTGTTATAATTTTTTTCAATTCTGGGAAATTAAAGAATTCAGCAGTTGAGAATCAAACACCAGTATTTCTTTGCAGAAAGTACTCTGAAAGGGCATGGGTGTTTCAGCAGATGCATTTGCAAGTTGTAGGAATAATTTGCAGTATTAAGTTATTTAAAGTTTTTAATAGTAGAAGGCTGATAAGAGGTTGCAGTACACAATCTGATGTCTCACTCCTTAACAGGGACCAGAGATGAATTAATTCATACAATGATTTATTTGACACATCAACCCCTATAAAACTGTATTTCTGTGACAGACCACCACAATCCTCTAAGCAACTATGTCAGGATTATGACAGCAGAGACTATATGCAGTGAACAGACTACTACCTCATCTTCCCAGCACAATATCTGTTAAAATCAGAATTAAAACAAAAGTTTGTGAAATCAAGGGACAGAAATTCTTCAGCTGTGGTCTGCATACTGCATCCATTCTATACTCAGAAACAGCTATTTGGAATGGAACCAATATCTTCTGTAAGGAGAGAACTGGCTAAAATATTAACTCAGAATATTCTTCATATATCAATAGCTACAGATATAAATGAATTTTCAGTTTAAAACTAAAGAAAAAAATTCACAAGTTCTCAAAAGCACAGAAGATAATTTAGATATGCTGTGCAAAACAAAAAAGTAAAATGACTGAGCCTTACTAACAGAGGAAACAAACCATTTACAATAGCTGACTGTGATATTCCCTGCATATCAGACTGTACTCTCAGAATGATGAAGAACAGTAGCAGCAACTCAGTGGTTTTTTATTTCACTTATTTCCATATGTTGAATCCTCACTGATATTGAATGAATCTACATGGAAGTAGCTTTTCTAGTAATTTCTCTAGTTAATTATAAGTTTAAGTAGATTTGACAATATTAAAAAAATTTGATGCCTTACAAGGCTCTTAAACACAGAGTAAATACTGCTAGAAGTGTGACATTACCTGACCCAGAGCCTGAAGTTGTCATATCATAAATTAAATCCTTTAAAGTAGTTCCTTCCGATATAAAGGGACGATCCAGTGAGGGATCTTCTTCACTTGGCACACGATGATGAATTACAGTACGATTATGACAAAGATATAGAATCAACATTAGTGAAATGCAGACAAAGCAGACAGGTCCAGCAATGACAGCAGCCAGTTCCACAGGTCCTAGATTAGAAGCTGGTTTTCCTGGAGTAGGGCCTGACAGCAAAAATAAAAGAAAATGGTAAAACTACTTCTTTCTTTTTATGAAACTAAATTTATTGTATTTCACAGTGCTCTTCAAATCATTTCAATGTATTTGTTAAAACTTCTGCACAGCAACTTTTTCAAGAATCAAAATAAGTATTACAAAGGACAAAAGCAACTGTGCTTTATTCACAGTTTCCATTTAACTTGCATAGAAGTCTTCAAAACTGGCCCTAACATCCCTATGCAAAAAGTTTAATTTCTTGTTCCGAATCTCCAGAAATTTTATTTGCAGAATCCAAGGTGTACTATAGGCCTTCAAATTCACCTACAACTTCAAAGCTTCTGCTCTTACAGAATTTCCTGTTTAAAAAAAATTGGAAAAAAAAAATCAAGTGTGTCAAAAAATCCTTACCTGGTGTTGGAATTGGAAGTTCTATTTTATTGCAGTGGTCTCTGTCACAGCAATAAGGCACAGTAACAACTCCATCTCTGGCGGAGGTGGCACAAACAAATGGCCTGTCTCGGGGAATCAGATCTATTTCTGCTATGCACATACTATTGTGTATGACTTTGTCTGCAGTTCGTGTTACTGAGGTAAAACACAGCCCATCTGTCACACATGTAAAGTTGTCTTTTGTACATAGATGACAGTAACACTGTAATGCTGTATTGAGAAAAAAACATTAATGTTAGTATTGGTACATATTCCGAGTTGAGAAACAACTTGAATGACTAAAGAAATAAAAGTTGAAAACACTAGGAGGCCTATAATCTTTTTGGTTACATAAACACAGAACTGTAACACTAAGAACAACACTACAAGGCTTTTTAGTGGGACAACAAAAAAATTAGGAGATGAGCAGATGAAAGAAAGTCAAATTAAAAGCTGAAGTAATCTCTCCTTATACAATTACATATTAAAAGAGAAAGGCTGCAATCCAACATGTTCCTCCAGGTAAAGAAGTTCCATTACAGTTCCTCATACTAAAGATCTAGATGTTTTAATAACACTGTATCCTCTACAGCATGCAATTCTGCTATTTTCACACCAAATACAAATAATGCCATTTTTTTCCACAATAACCATGGGGATAGCTTTAGTAAGTGACAAAAAGGGTGCTGCTCACTACCCAAGGTTAATACTTAATCCATTACCTGATGGCTTAAGTTTTGCACCAAGGGCATATAAAGGCTTAATCCTCATTAAAAACAAACCCTGAACGACCTGAGAACACACCCTTTCACACAAGCAGAATATAGTTTACATTTGCTATTTATGAAGCTACAGGAAAACATTGCCTTACATTACTCAAGTTCCTGGTTTACTAAAGCTATCCGTTGCACTAATAAAGGAGAGGGCATGGGGAGGGAAGCAGGAGTGACAGACTAATCATGTCTAGAGATGATCAGGTTTCATTCTTTAAATTGCAGAAGTTCTTGAAGAAGGAAGACTAATACTTCAAATTTCCTTTTCCATTCCTTCCTGCATTTACAGGACCAAAGTCAGACAGAAAACAGTGCAGTAGCAACAACAAAAATATCAATAAGCTCTAACTCCACTTGTTCATCTGTGAGGAGCAAAAGCTAGCACAGAACTTGTATACATGCTTGCAGAAAGACTAAAATACAGAAATTTAGACAAATTTATAATCTTAAACGTTCATGCCCAAAACACAAAAATGCACTAAGCTATAAACAAGCCTCTTTCAAGAGTAGATACAAAATCTCACACCAAAGGTGTGAGGATTAACAGGTGACAGAGCAAAAGCTGTCACAAGATCTGAAATTTGACGTTTCCCTTAAATTCAAGAGTTTTAAGATAACCACCTGAATTGCCTTGGATTTTACACCCCTCTCTATCATTGCATATCATGGATTTAAATAAATGGCGATCTGATCTCTAATACATATTCCATCTCAAAATCTTGATTCAGAGTTGTATCCATTTCTCTGAAAATACCTCCTTCCCCCAAGATTCTGAATCAAACCAAATTATTGCCAATCAATCTCTACTGCTACAATAAAGATATAAAGTCCTTAGGATCCACTACAGAAAGATAACCCATGTTTCAGAGAGTCACCAGCCCACTCAGAAAAAGAGAGAAAAACATGAATGGGATTGCAAAATTCTTTGTTTAGTATGAAGATTATTGAAAAAATAATTAGAAGGTATATGAAATGAGAACTGGCACAGGGGAAGGTAAAGCTTCTTAACAGTACCACTTTTTGAAGATGCAATTCTGCATCTCCCATTAGAAAAGTAAGGAAAGTCTTATTATTCGGAGTTTAACTATAAGAACATTCAATAGTTATTTTCTGTTGGTATATCTTCAGTAATTTACACTTGAACAATTTTTTTTTAACCCTTTAAAATTTTCCTAAAATATTCACACATTGATATTGCCTTCGACTTTCTTAACAAGCAGGCCTTTATCTCACTTGCTTCATCCATGACTTTTTTCCTCCTATTTAAATAATATTCTTGGCTCATCGTAACTGTGCATGCATCTGAATGCCTCAGTAAGAGACAGATATTCAGCAAGACGTATTGACATTGAGTCACTGTACAGAGGCTGAGTTACTTGAAGTGAAAAGTGAGGTTTGGGTTGACCTTGCTATACTTACTCATCTTCCTGATCTTGTGAAGTTAGAGACACACTGATACCACTACGACTAAATAAAGCATTCGATGTCTTACCTTCCTCATGCATTTTGTTCCCAACTCTCTTTTGCTACAGAATTCCCAACCAGTGAGATTTGATACATTTTATACTTTTGTTCCAGTTTGATGCCGCTATCTTCTGGTCTCCTGCCGAGACACAGTACACCCTCACACACAACGAAATGGTTTCCCTGGCACAGACACATCGCTACTTCCTTCTGAAGCTACTCTCCCCCATCCCTTAAAAGTAGAAAACAATGTCTCATCAGGTGAATAGCCAAAGCTTCTAGGAATACAGGGGTCTGCTGCTCTCTAGTGGACACACTCTTAAAAAAACCCCCACATTAAAAATACTTCAGCCCTCTTTCTACTCTTGCCACTTACAATTCTTCATGCCTTCCAAACTCGAGTGGCTAACAGTGAGTTTCCATATTTTACTAACAGGAAAACTAATTCAGCATCTTCAGCAACAACCCGTACCAGGAGGAGAGGAAACGAAACTGGAATATCCTTGCCCATGTCTCGCTCTCCAGTTATCTAGGCGTAAAAGAACAAAGACTATGACTATATGAATGCATTGTAGATGAGATTTAACATCAGTGAGGTGAGGAGATGTCAGTGACCAAGTGTAATTAAATCACTCCATTCCTATAAGGAAGTGTTTTCACTTATAACTGATCTCAAAGAAAAAAAAATCATACTGTTGTCCTCTTGGAGATACAAATTTTTGCTTTGTCTCCAAGTAGTCCATATTCTTCTCAGAGAAGCATTACAGTAATTTTAAAAAACCTCAGACAGAAATCAGTCAGGTCTCCAAGTTCACTTAAATGAACACATACATTTCTAGAATGGGTTGATAACAGTATGCAAGGAGAGAATGACAACTCTGATGTAAGCTAATCTTCCAAAGCCAGTAACATCTTCCAGGTGTAATGCATTTCAATACATTTGGAAAATACCCTTTAAATCTACTACCACAAAAAAAGCTCATTCTAAACTACCAAACTCAAAGAGGAGAAAAGAAAATTTTTAACTCAAGTCTCAGTCCATGTTTTCCATGGCAGAGAATTTTTTTTTTTTTTTAAAGTATTACAACAGCATTTGGATGGAACGATGAGCATGAAGCTCCACTACCAACAAATGAAAGGTCATGTCTGTTTAAGCAATACGAGCCTTGGGAAATTAAAGTACAGACAGCTAAATGGATGTAATGAAGGTTATGTAGACAACCAGTGACAAAACCAAGAACAGACATTGGGTCACCATAGTAATTTAGTGCCTCACTGCCCCATGACCACTCTACATAATCATTCTTGCTTTATGTGACTGACTACCGTAACAGAACACAGTCAGTCAATGCAGTTACAGAAGCACGTGTGTGCGCATTATGTCACATACCATGTCACAGAAGTTATCAACAGCATAATTCTAATACCTCAATCTGATTTAATAATAGATTAACCTCTTCTGTGGAATACAATTACTTGGGTAACTTCTCAGGCTCAGACTCTCAGTTTGACAGTTTTGTATTCCCTTTTAAAGATCTCTCTGCCATGGGTGTTGCAGCCTGGAAAGCCCACCGTGAGGGTAAAGCAAGCTGGCAACATAAATGAGACACTGAAGCTACACATCTTGACAAGACTTAAAACAAGTCAGTTCCCAAGCGCTCAGATTATTAATACTACATACAAACGTGAACAGGAAATTAAGTACACCCTATCCACTTAACTTTTGGAAGTCTGTACCATTAGGTATCTATCAAAACAGTCTTTTTTTGTATCCGTTGTCTTTCTGAAGTAAGAAAGTCGCACAAAGCCTTTCTTTTTAGAATTGCATAAAACCCTATGAATCGCTATATCGTATTTGCTGACATCCAGCAGAACTATTTCAACCAGACAATTTAACACAGAACACCACCTTCAGCCAAAGAATTTTTAGTTGGAAATCATATGTTGAAATACTTTCAAAGGATGTTAAAGGGTATTACAGCAGTTAAAACTTGGGAGGTGCTCTAAAAAACCCCCAAACTCATATCTCATTATGAGTAATTAACAATTTTATATTATTAATACTTTTGTTTATTTAATCATACATCTTCGTGTTACAAATTTAGAAAAGACTAATAGTCTTAGGCCCTTAACAACAGTATTATGCTGAAGAAGAAACTCCACATCCTTCTTTTGTGACATTCTAACTATTCTCCCATGGAAACCACAATTTTTGAAACAAACATTTCACCAGAAGAACAATCAGGACTCTTGGTTCCACAAGATGTAGAGTTTCAAGGGATAAAGCAGTAAGGCTATGATGTGCAAGAGACAGTAACAGATTCTGGGGAAGTAAGAAGGCTGTAGTGTTTAGTGGTAGTTTTTTCCCTATCCAATACAATTTGCCAGAAGCAAAAAAGCATATTATAGAAAGGCGCTGCCAGCTTCCTATTCTCTTACTCAGATAATCTCCTCAAACAATACACCTGACTCATCTCTGAACTCTTCTAGCTCAATATACAAAAAAGTTTAGATCTTAGAATACCTGGGACATGGGTACATTTTTTTTTTTTTTAAAACTATGATAATTCATGACCTTCACTAACTCATTCTTCTCACAAAGGCACTAATTAATTTTAACCCTTGTAAAGTAACAGCACTGGATATCAAGTTTTCAGGAGAACCTTCACATACATTTCACCCATCTTCGTTAAGCAAAACTTTCACTGAAAACAGCAGTTTCTGGCAACCAAAGTGATGCACTCAAGAGAACAGACAAACTACTTTATCAAGATACTATCCTCAACTTGCAAATAATAATAAAGCCTTGTGAAAATTCCCAGCTTCAAAAAAGCAATATTATATTCTCTGTAGTACAAGTGACAAATGACACTATCAGTTTTTTTGCATCTCATCCATAAAGCTACTCACAGATATGTTCATGCCTGTTACAGCAACATGCATTAAAAATGTTTCCTGTATCTTGCATAGAAGAGTATGCTTTAGAAAAACAAAACATTAAATTAAAAGCCTAGGTTATAATTTTATTAATGTTATGAAAATAGAAATAATAAAGTTCACCTTCATTTGTACTTCTAAATTAATTTCAGCATACAAATCAGATTTTCTTCTTTATTTGCGATTAGAAGCAATCATGTGAATGCAAGAGTTTAAGAGGTAACTCCCCAGAATTTTGGAGACCGAAGAGTATGGCTCACACAATAAGGAAAAAAAAAAGAAAAAAAAAGCTATGTTTCAGGAAATCTTACAAATTAGGGCTGTTCTACTACTCAGTTAGCTGCTATGATTCATTACATGCCTGATCTCCATATAAACCAACAAGATAATTAATTTACGCAACTACACTAGTACATTGCAGAACAGCAGCACCAGAAGCAATCAGAAAATGCCTAACTTCTGTCAACCTGTGATAAGAATGCTAAATAACAGTAGCCAAATCATACCTTGCACTTCTTTGTCAGCTTAGACCATAATGTTCAGACAAATTAACCTCTTTACCAGTACCAGGATGCATGTATGAGTTATAGATCAAGAACCCTGGATCCTCCCCCTGTTCCCTTGGATAGGAAGGATTTCTCTTTTCTTTAAAAAAAAGGTAGCACTGCTTCCATCCTTAAGCTTTTGTATGGAAGTCTATTGCCTTGTTTTCACATAAAGCTTTTAGACCTCAATTTCATGACTGAGATTAAGTGAAAACTGTTGATTGATCAGAGACATTAAAAGGGAAAAGTTCAAAGCTCAAATCAAGGTAAAATTTTCTTCAACATCTAAATTGGATGTGTTACATAAGAAAGCTTTAAATTATTAAAGCCTGCTGCATCTTTTCAAGAAGAAGAGAACCACCGTGGGTAACTTAAGCTTATTTCACTGTTTCCACATCAAAGATTCTCCATCCTCTTCAATAAGAATATGGACAATTAACACAGCACTTTAGCATAGCAAGTTACGTTTTCTTTAAGTAATATTTTCTTTACAGCACAAGTACCATCTTAGATTGAATTACGAACAGCACGGTAAAAAAACAGATTAAGGGATGTCTTAAAGCTGCAACTGAAGCAGAAAGTCACGATGCTTCTCCACTTCCTCTTTAAAACCCAAAGCAACATACAATCCACCTACAGAAGAATTTAGGAAGTGGATCAATTATAAAATGCAGATTTTATGTATCTGCCATTATCATCTAACTTACGACAGACAAAACCTAAACTAATCAGAGTAGGGCATCTATAACATTTGAATAGCCCATTAGGACATATGGCCTAAACTGCTAACTGAAGAACAGGCTTTTTTTTTAAAAAAAAAAAAAAGGAAAAATAGATATTTCTTGTATTTCTGAATGCTATCAAGAACTCCCGTTTCATGCATTAGCTCTACAACAGCACAGCTCTGGTACCACACCTCTCTTACAAAGAGAGCATTGGTACAGAAGGCTGGAAGAACAAAACCGTTTTACAGTACAATATTCACCAAAGATTTTTATTTCCGCACGGTTTGGTCCTCACAGAGCATACACGTTAGCTGTTTGACTGTAAGTGAAAGATCACCTACCTACACCACCACCCTACTAGCTTTCAGAGCAGACGCTGCCAGCACACCACAACGTAACGGAGTTAAAGCATCTGACGTGGGAGTTCAGGGAGTCTTTCACGTTCAGGAGGTGGAACATTCAACACGTACCTACACCAGCCATTGTCTCTCCTCCCCCGTGGCACTGTTTGTAAGCTCTCTTCAGCGCACCGAAGGGAGCCCGCAAGGCACGGCGGCTTCTCCCCGGACCGGTGCCGAAGCTGGCACACACCGGGCGCGGGAAGGCACCCCCCCAGGAGGGAA
>NW_009617846.1:0-24911 GCF_000690535.1 Cariama cristata
GGCCAAGGTTTTATATTGTGAGATACGACACTTGGGTGATCCTTCCACTAGTCTTATGCAGGTGGAGGGCATTATTTCCCTCAAATAAACTCTGAAGTGGTCTGAAAACTCTTGCATATTGGGACAGTTAACGGGACTGAGAACACCTTGGGCTTTTGCTTCAGCCCCAGCCAGCCCCGGACCTCCCCAGGCGACCAGTGCCCCGGGGAGCCGTGCCTGGGCCAGCTCTCCTCCCGATGGCAGCCCTCCAAAAGGGGGCGTGATGTGGCCAAAAATGGCCATTTCTAGCACCAAGCTTAAAATCAATTGCAGGACCTGATGATCTGCAGGGTTTGGTTTCCTCTGGTCTGGGGTTATTCAGCTCACCTGCAAATGAAGCTGTAGATGTTGAAGCCCACCGTTGCTCCAGAAGGGATGCGGGCAGGCAGACTGCAACTGGCCACAATGGAAGAGAGCCCAGACCTGGGATCTTATTCTTCTGTCCATGCCTCAGGTCATGGAGGCAGCTTGGTTTCATAGCATATTCAGAACTTCACCTCTGGGGTATTTGTGAAGGCTGGCTCATTAGCTCCAGTTATCAGGGCTATTTTAGTGCAGAAATACATCAAGCTACTCATAAATGGATGAAGACTTGCCAAATTTATTGCATGTTGGCCCCAGACAAACTAAAGGGTAGTATAGCACTTCTGTTGTAAACAGCATTAAGGGGTAAAGTTCTAGGTCTGATTAATAAAAACTTGAGCAACTCATGTCCCCAGGGTGGCTAGCTTTAAAAGAACATTTTAAAGTTTAGATATAGAACTAGATATATAAAGTTAAAGATATAGAACAAGTGAAATACAGGTTGGACATACGTGCTGAAACTGCTCCATCAAAAACATAGCAGAAGATGCCCAAAGGTTTTAGTGTTTACATGTTACTCAGAACTGTGAAATTTGCTCTCCTGTCTCCCTCTAGGACACTTGAACACACAAAATCATAAATTTGCCTATGGAGAATAAATAAAAACTCTAATTCAAATAGCTCAGAAAATATTTGGAATCTTTCCAGTCACATCAGCAGGCTTTGACTGAGTTGCCATATGACCTTTCTTCTGTCGGGTATCCAATGGAGAGTGAAAAAAAAAAATAAAAAAATTGAACCTGTGTTTAGTTAATGTCTACGATGTTCTGTTGCATTACAAGGCTCTGAAGTAAGAGATCTCTGTTTGAGATGATGTCCCAGGAACACCAACAATATGACCTCCCTTGAACTGTATGATTCCTTAACCATTGGGTAACACCATTGTTATAACACGTGTCAGGCATGCGGCATTGACCTGCCACTCTGTGGCACAGCTCTGAGGCACCAAAAAAACAAACAAATAAATTAATCATATCATTTATGGAGTCAAGCCATCCTCCATGGAGTAAAAGCTAATCAACTTCATAATAACATGCAGTGCCCATGCGCAATCAAACTGTTTAGTTCTTTATGAATTATTAATGAGTCCTCCTGGCCATTGGGGTAACTTGTTCGTTTGCTTGGCTGCTGTTTCTCTTCTGCGGTGATCCCCCTTCACTGTCCAGATTCAACATTTCATGTTGTTTCCACAGAAGCAGTGAGAGTCGGACAGGCTGCGCTATCCTTGTGGCCAAGCAATGTTCTGCCAATTGATTTCTTTAAATGCAAAGCTTTTAATCGACTGCAGATTTTGTTTTCCAATCTCTCTCTTTCTCTCAAACTCTCTTCTGCTAATTTGCACTTTGTTCTTCTCCCATTTTCCTAATGACACAGCAGTTCAGACAGGAACTGTTTATTGATGTTGCTGCATTAGCAGGCAGAGCAGATAAACCTTCTTGTGACTGTTGTTCAGAACAACCATGGTTTTCTTCCTTTTCCAGGTTTAGATAAAAACAGCTGAAAAATTCAATACAAGACTAACAACCCACTTATGGGAAATATGAAAAGCAGCTATTCCTTTTAAAAAATGTTTCCTTTTTTACTTTCTCACATTCTTGTCTGCTTCCCCTATATAACTCCTTAAATTTAGAACTCCAGCATCCCATTTCCTCAGCTTCAGTGGTGTGATCCATCAACAGAGACGAACTTTCTTTTAATTACATGGTATATTTATCCATAATCCAATAGCATTTGTAACATGGACCCATTCTTCATCAAAACTAAGTAACCTGACTCTTAGTCAGAGCTAATGCTTGATCAAAGCTCAGTTGTAAGACCAGTTCCACTTAAATTCTTTGGAGGCAAAGATGACACCTTTCTGCAGCACTGAGCAAAATCAGTTATTTGGATATAAATCAGTTATATTGGATATAAAATATCCAATCTAGTCTAAACAGAGAAAATGCTGTGCTTTCCTTATTTCCAGTAATTTTTACCAAACTGCTTGGACATGAACATGAACCTAAATGCCGTTTGCAAAGACATTCCTGAGGCATGCAGTTGTAGCTCATTATATTTTTGCTGACCTCCAGGGATAGATTTATCTTTATTTCAAGAATTCTACATTACTCAGTGAAATTCATCCTCCAGAGCAGACAAAAAGTTGGAATTTCAGATGCTCTACAAAAAGGAGGAAGTTCTAAACCACTTTTGTTGAAACCCGAGTCCCTTCTCAGGACAAAAAGAGAAATTCCAAGGAATCTCCCATATAAAATCTCTGAAGCTCCTGGTGTTCCCCTGTACCTGTACTAGGCTTAGAATAAGAAGTTCATAATCAGAAAGAAAATACACTGAAATGGTCATCAAGCAGTCAGGATGGTGTGAGGGCTTGGTGGAGGATCTCCAGCAGTGCTAAGAATCACCTCCTCAGTTGAAGTTGGGGAGCAAAGAACAGAAGTGAGCCAAACATCTCCATCTTCTTTCCTTTCCTCTCCAGCTGACTTCTGCAGTTCCTCCCCTCTCATGAAAATTCATCTCTGTGCTGGCACAGGGAGTGGTGATGAGACTGAGGAGGTGAAGCTTTCATCCCTTTGATCCAAGGACTATTAGGTGCACATGTAATTCAGGCACTGCCACCGTTTAAGCTCTGCCAGTCTCCTAGGACTTCCCTGGGATACTAAAACAAAAATCTTGGCCAGCCCATTCCAGCCACTGCTGGAAGACAACTCCCACCAGAGGAAACCCACTGTGTCTCTAAACATTCCCTCTTTCCTTGAGGCTGCTGCTTACAATGTCTGTAAGGCAAACACACATTAAGGCCAAGTTCCTTTGAAGGTGGCTTCCACCTGTTTCTAAAAGTAGTCAAGGGCATTTTTTGATGATCTGCTTCCTTGCTGTCTGAAGTTTAGGCCTACCTTATGTTGTATGTAAGCTAAAATGGCATACACCATTGCTCAATGGGATTCAGTGGACATATAGCAACTTCTTTTTGTGTCCTAATCCTGGGAAGCAAAATGCATGAGGTGTTTTCTGAAACAATGTCCATCTCTGACCTTTCTCTTCTGGCCTGTGCAGAAATGTCACTAAGGAACTAAGGATGGAAGCAATTCAGGCAAAACCGTGTATACTGGACCCATTTTTTCACTTTAAACATTCCTTTTGGAAAGAGGGACATCAGTTGCATCCAACTACATTTAGCATTTGAGTATTTTTATAAGGCTCAATTACAGAGTATTTTCTTTGACCTAGCTTGATTTTAAAACTAATTTTGCTTGAGGAAAGGCTAAATATAAACTGAGTAGGGATTTTAAAATTTGACCTAGAATGTTGAATTAATAGCTGACCTTTGAACTGCTCCTAGATTATCCAGGGTTTACGGTCATCCTATGTTTCATTGGAAGGGTCATTTCCTGTATGACTTACATCCAGTCATCTGACTTGTGACCTCTTGGATTAGATTTATGACCTTGCAAGGTCAGTCTTTAACTAATTCTAGTCTGTTAAGTTGCAAAGAGGACATTGTATGTCATTGGAAAAGCAGTTTTCTCCAGTATGGTAATAAGGTTTTGGAATGACCTTTAATTCCAGTGTCACAAGACACTACTGATTTCCAAACAATATTAAGATTTTGTAGTTATCCCTACCTTTTCTTAATTTAGAAATAAGTAGATATATACATTGAAGATAACAAAAATTTGCCAGTATTTGTAAACTTGGCAAAGAGAATATAGTCACCTACCTCCACGTCAAGGTATTTAAACAAAAGAGAGACTTGATTTTCAGCTCTGCTAAGCAGTAACAACTCTAGCTGATCTCAGTAGGCACAGTAGAAACTGAACAACCATCAAAATTGTGCCAGTAATGCATAACTATAGAAATACATGCTCTCCTTATGTGTGTGTTTGTATAATTAGTGTCTGCAATTTGTTAGGCAGGAATCATCTCTTTTCTTAATGCATCTACAGTGTATAATACAGTTTGACTTTGTTTTCTGATAACAATGAAAACAAATGCATTAAATAGATTCAGTCCTCAGATACAGAGCTTTACTAAAGTGAAAGTAAGAAAACACAAGATTTCTGTGGTTAAACATAAAATTCAATAGACTGACGCAGCTACATTTTCAACAGAAATCAAAGCTAAGAGCCATAAGCATGCGTTTTCTAAAGACCTCAGTTTCTGAGTTAGGCACCAAAAACAAGGACTAGATTTATTGAGAAACTCCCTCCAAACATTGTGTGAAAAGATGAAGCAGGTCTCCTCTGGAGTCCTCTTGGATGTCAGTCCCCAGATGAGGACTCCAAACATTTGCATGGTCACCTGTATTACAGCCTGAGAACTATTTGAGAAATTCTACATAGCTGTGTTTCTTTTGCCTCTCTTTCAGATCCTGTGAGGCTACAAGCCTTCCGCTGTAACGGCCGTTCTTGCAACCCTCCAGTGGGAAACCTTGCAACAGGGAGGACACCAGTCACTCTCACCACATGTGGCCAGAACAGTACAGAACTGTACTGCTTCTACCCAGAGCAGAATCTCCTCCATCAGGTCTCCCATGGCTGTGGGCAGCCTCGCTGCACCAAATGCAATGCCAACCAGCCTGATAACTCCCATCTCCCTGCTGACATGACAGACGATTTCTTCGCAAACCCTGTCTCCTGGTGGCAGTCTGCCCAAGGGGTACACAGGGAAGAAATCAGACTGGACTTTGAAACAGAATTCTACCTGACCCACGTCATTGCTGTCTTCAAGTCACCTCGCCCAGCTGCGATGGTGTTGGAAAGATCCCAGGACTATGGGCAGACTTGGAGGCCCTACAAGTACTTCTCTGTCAACTGTACAGCGACTTTTGGGCTCCAGGATGATCTCACTGAGGAGGGCTCCATGTGCACTTCCAGGTATTCAGATGCAGTGCCCTGCACCAGAGGAGAGGTAAGCAATAACTGAGGTTTGGGCTAAGTTTAATGTCAAACAACTGAAGACCGTCTGAAAATCAGAGAGTATATGCTCAAAGAGATACTATGCATATAAATTACGAAAGGTAGCCCATCCCCAAAAGCTTTGTGTTAAGAAAATAAAGGGGAAGAAGGAGAGAAATTATATATCAATGAAAATGAATGGGAATGCTTTAACAAATTTCTTTTATGGGAGTTGCACAGGATAGGATTAACATTGCCTAATTTTACATTGCAGATGCCACTAACTGAACTAGAATTCTAACAAAATAGATGTAGGCAAACACACATTTGTAGAGTCCAGTTTATCCAAACTGTTTGCCTACTTTAGGATGACATGAACGACATAAGGACATTCTTTTTCTTCTCCATAAAAAAGTCCTAGATGATTGGATGATTTTAAATACATCCTTCCTGTAAGTTTAATGTAACTTTTCTTGCTGGGGGTGACCGCTCTGATAATATCAAGCCATAGGCTCCAGAAAAGAAATGGTTCAGAAATAGGAAGTGGAAGTGAGCAGCCAGGTTTCACTGTTCAACAGTGGGAAAAGGCCTTCCCTTGGTATGAATATTCTGATGTGCTATTAAACATATGTAGAAGGCTTTCTTTTAAAAGAAATGTACAATTGCTCTGATAAATTCCTCTCACAAGAACATTAATGACAGCTTAGTAACCAGATACTTAGTTTATTATTTCATTCATCAATCTTGAAACAGTTTAGATGGGAAAGATGGTAAATATCATTGGTATTGTTTTATAGAGGAGACATAAAGGCACAAAGGGAGATTATAAGACATTCCTATAGTCACAACAGAGGCTGGAGTCCTTTCACTTCCTTCTCTCTTCCTTAGAGAAGTCACAATCCTCTTGGTTTCCTTGTCTGGAAGTGATCATGCAGGTTTGGCAGCAATACTTTGCTGCAAATTAAGCTCAGGTGTGAGGCGAATGGTCCAGATAAGCTTCAATAAACACAGTGGTTTCAGCAGTGTACTTCAAAATGCACTTGAGAAGAAAGAAACTAGTGTACTATACCCGAGTCAAGGAAACAGCAGTAAGGAGAGACTGTGTTCATCTTTGTGCAACAGGCTAGGAAACATCTCTGCATATTAGAAATCTGGAGCAGATCATCTGACTACTGAACTGTCTTGTTCCTGAGTAGTAGTTCTGCTGGTCAGTTATCATGACACACTTCAGTCAAACACATCCAAATGTCTTCTGTAGAGAGATTACAATTTGCCACGTCAATACAGAATCTAGGCAACTAATATAATTTTCCATTCTTGTGTGCCTTCCAATCAAAAATCTGGAAGTACTTTGCAAGATCCATTTAACGATCTTCAGCACACATATAAGGGTCCTGTTGCCGTTTCACAGATGGGGAAAGAGCAGCACAGAAAGGTGAAGTGTTTTGTAGTAAAACATGACAATTCTGGTTGAGTAAGGAACAGAATACAGGGTCTGAGGCAAATGCCTGGGCCTTAAATGCAAAACAACTCTTCCTTCTCTAGTACAGTATCCTCTGTTACCCTGCGCTATGTTGGCTTTTGTGCTTACTTAACCTTGGGGAATATCATTAATACCATGTGTTCCTGCCACAACAAATCTGAGAAGTGGATGGCAGAAAATCAAATAATAAAACATTCATCCAACACAAGCCTTTGTGATTACAAATGTCAAAATGATTCTGTCAACTTGGGCAGCAACTACACTGAAATGAATATGTGTATGCTTAATCAACCTACGCTGTGGTAGTAGATGTTAGAAAACAATCGTAATAGTAAGAACAGCCATATATTTACAGGTCAGACCTTTGCAGATCCCAAATACTTTCATGAACTGTTAGATGAATCGAATACATACAGAGGTCACTTCCTTCATGGAAAGGAGAGCTGAAGCAGCACACAAGAATCTGTATGGCAACTTAACAGAGAACAAGACAAATACTGTTTCACAGCGCATTAACCCAAAAGGATTCTGAAGTTCTGGACAGAATTTAGAGAGACCTCTTAATCAATCCATTAAATGCCACTATGGCAAGGGTGCAAAAGCATCAGGCTTTTCAGGCCAGTAATATGTCAGAGCAGATTCTTTTGTGAATGAAAATAAAAGAAGGCAGAGTGTAGTTATTTAAAGTGATACCTGATCAGGCTTGCCTGAGTGACACTGCTACTCTTACTACAAGTCTCACAGGAGCTTTGCCCATGCACCTCAGAACTGCAATTTTACATCTTATTTTAAAGATGTCACGAATGTCACCAGGGCATTCCCTCAAGCACTGACTCACAGCTGACTTGAAAGCTGACTGAATCCCCACCACTACTTTATGCAGTGTTCTTTGCTTCTTTTTCACCTCCACTCTGACCTATCCAATTACTGACTCTGGCTAAGCCTTGGGCTGCTGAGGAGCTCAGATAACAAGCTGACAACATTTCTGAAATGATCAAAACTGTTCCAACTTAAATGCTAATTAATGCTCTGAGATAAATGCCAGTTTTCTCTACTGAGGGGGTTGCAGTCATTTCCACTGCATGGCAGTCAGATTTTTCTTGGGTATTGTCCTATTCATTTGGAGGAGAGAGACACAAATTCCTTTTTAACAGGGCACAAAAGGAACCAAAAAAAGATGGCTTACTAAGAACAGTTAGGTTTAAAACCCATGTGGGACACATCATGAAGCAAGATTTAGGTCAACTGGCTTCCAGAACTGAGAATGTAGGTATGAAAGGAGAAGGTGGTAGAGCTGCAGTGACTTACATGCACCTGTAAACTGTGGTGCATCTCCCTGAGTCAGCACACTCTGGTGGTCCTCCAAGGCCACTGAAAGAGGCTTTTCCTGGGAGCACAATAGGAAACATGGCAGAAGATAAACTTTTAGGAGACTAGAATGGACGCAAAAGACATTTGGGTGAGTGATGTGACAAAGTCACAACAGAACATAATGTATCACTAAGTTAAGGTGTATCCCTTGTCTCTTGTAGATTAACCCTTATCTTTCACCTCTGACAGGGTCACATGTCTCCATTCCATCTCACATAAGGTACAGCTGAGACAGAAGGTGTCATGCATTGGAGAACAAGTCCTGTAGTAATGCAAGGAGATGACTTCCTAATGTCTCTTGCAGTTTTCTTTTAGTATAGCATTTACTAAATCCCTTACTCCTGTTCAGATGCAGAGTACTTCTGCAGCTAGATTCTATCTATCTGAGATCCTAGGTCCCCCCATCTTAATTTTTCTGGCAATAAACTTATTTTATCGATGATTTCTGGTCTAGGAGGCAGAGCAATTTATTCTCTGCCAATTGCCTGCACATCATTTGCTTCATATGAAGAACCACAAAATCAACACCTAACTTTTTATGCTTATAAACACTGGTTTATAAGCATCCTCCACTAGCATGTCTTAAGTCCTGACTGGCCTATGTTTTGCCTGGGGACTTCTACTACTATAAGAAGTTATATATTACATGGGAAACAAGTGCTTCTAATCTTTATCCTCTTCTTAAGGGAGAACATTCTTCACTATTAAGGGAGAATAGTTACTGCTGTGCTCATCAGCTTCAGTACACCAACCTCCAACATAACATCATGAACTAAAACCACCCCCACCTTTTTAAAGTCTATTCATCTACTGTAAGTGCATCCGCAGGCTGTACTTGCATGGAGTCTTATGCATGAACTGAGACCTTTTTTACCTACTTGTCCATCCGTTTTTCTAATTTAAAAACACTGTACTATATAGTCATGGAGGCTAAAATGAGCCTTCAGGTCAGCTAACGTAAATCAAAACTCTCGCCCAAACAAAAGGAGAAATTACCACAACGTTGCATCAGCCATTAGTGTGACTTACAGTTCAAATATCATATGGGGGAAACAGGGACCGAAATGTTTCAACCTGCATCCTGACAGCACGTGCACTCGAGGATCTGAGAGATTACGAGCACGTTTTTAATAAACTGGAATATCGGGAAATGAAAACAAATGTTTTCCTCCATCGAAGATGATGTTCGCATGAAAGGAAGACATTAGCATGCAAAGCAGAGAAGAACACTGACCTGCTTATAACCACCAGACCCAAAAGGAGACCTTCCCCTATTGGGTCTAGCTAGTGGAAGCGAGTTTTGAATCAAAGCCTGGTTCATTTATGTGAGTGTCTGTGTGACAGATGACACCAATGAAGTGTGATATAATAAACCCATTACTGGAATTCACTGGGGGCTGGAAGAATTGTGTATGCCTGAATTAAGGAACCGGTTTCTATGGCAACATGTTAAGTGTGCCTTGCACAGAAGACCTGTTCATTCTCCGTTTTGTATCCTGTGGTGACCTCTTTAGGGACAGAAGTCCCCAGCAGTGCCTTTTGTCAAAGATGAGTGGAGTCGCTTTGTAGCTAAAAGACTTTTAATCACTCTTCTAAACACACTCTGTGAATGCCAGATCAAGACAGGTTGTGATGGGATGCAGTTCTGTCTGCTTCAAAAGCCACCAGGTTGTCCAGACAGAAGCCACAGTCAACCCTTTGGAAGACCTTTTCCTCTGCACTGACACTGAATACCTCTCCTGCCTTTCTCCATCTGCAGGGACTCCCTGAGCAACAGTTATGGCAGACGGGGACCACTTGCACACAGACACCAAACCGGGCCAAGGACATGGCTCTGTGTGGAATGTATGTGATCCTGTTCCAAGGACCAACATTTTTTGCTATCTTTTCTCAGGCTTTTCTTTTACTGTATTCATGCCAGACCTTTTGATAAACAATGGAGGATCCCCCCCACACACACACATACCTCATTAAGTGGCAACATCAATAATTCAAGAGGTCACCACAGAGGCTTCGATGGCTTCTTAGTCTGATCTCATATGGCAGTGGGGTCACTGAAAAGAAACATGCTCAACACATCACAAGGTTGAATTCCTAGTAGCTAAGATGCAAGGGTAGGGTCTTGCACTGCAATGAATTGTCCAACAGTCATCAGGACTGGCCTCTCAAAGTTGCATGATGCTCGGATTATTCCAGCTTCAAGCCGGAAAGGATTCCAGGAGGGATTAGTCACTAGTGAAGGTAAGTGCCTGAATGTTATGACTAGGGCCGTCTGTTCAGCATTTCGTTTAATTTGAACTGTAGAGGAGATAGAATGCAGAGGCAAGTTGAGAGGAAGCAGTTAACACCAGCAGTGTAAACAAGCAGATAGCACTGCCAGGCCCTGCTTCCCTGGAGGAAGAGCTAAGGGGCTCAAGGATTTGTCTCTGAAGGGAATTTGAAATGATGAGATCAGTCCAGCATTCCCATCTCTGGAAAGTGAACTTCAGGAGGGCACCAAGTGTCCTACTCTGACCGGGTTTGTAATGAGCCATTTCAGAGACATTTGGAACCTTACAAACCAGCCAGAAAGACACAGTAGGTTTTTTTTTTATCATTGCTTCTGCATTTCCTGAATATACAAGGCAGCAGATACCAAATTAATTTTTTTTCTCACCCTGTTTTATAAAACCTTAGTGGAGTTGGAGCCATGACTTTTTTTTTCAAGTCTCAGCCGTGAAAAAATTCTTATCTAGAACGCTATGAATCTTAGAGATTCACTGTTGTAATTTTCAAACTCCAGGCAAAAGAATACTTAACTGTTTGCTCTACAGTTGTCCACACATCACTGTCACGGTGAGACTATACACTTAGCTAAGTCCATTCATGTGTAAGATTTCAGCCAAGACCTAGAGATACAAGTGGCTCCACTTAGAAGAAATGGATGCTGTCCCATGAGAATACAGCTTGGTTGACATTGGTTGACACCGATGGTGATGGGTTGTTTTAACTTTCCCTGACAATTCAGCAGACAGAGTGAAATGAGTCTCCTCGTTCTCAATCCAGTTTCCAGTCAGGCTGTCTGCATCACAGAACTCCCACCCTTTGCCATTTCGGAACAAGTATCATTCCTCATAATGAGGAAGGACACTGCACTTTGTGGGAGCATGGAAATGTTCGCACATCCCCACGTAAGGTGGTGCTATGTAGAATGGAAGGAATTTTGTCCATTCCCTGCATACAGACTGCAAGCTGAAGGTTTTTGTGCCCAGTAGTTTAGATTTTGTACTCCAACTACATCACCTGGCTTGACAGAAGATACTGCTTCTCCCTACAAACCTTACCTTTCTACACAGATGTAGAGATTTGCATCTGTGGATAACCTGAGCCTACAGAATACATTTTGTTTGGGAAGGAGAAAAAGTCTGCATGGCTCTTCAGATTTTTCTGCCTCTAACTTCAGTTGTGCAGTCTTTCATCATATTGGCAGCAATGCCTAAATATTAATATTAATACAACACTGACTAGATTACTGGAATAACCTCAAAGCAAATGCAAATTGAAGGGACATAGACCCTTTCTGGTTTGGAAAATACAGAATGAATTCAAGATGCCACTGTCTTGGTAGTAGCTGAGTTTACTCAGACCAGAGAAATTTAAAAAATCAAATGCACAATTATTTCTTTAAAAAATATCATATTCTATACTCAATTCTAAGTTTTATTCTCCAGAAGGGCAGAAAAACAGTGGATCTTGACTAAAAACACTATTCCATAAATCGTCAGAATGGGCCTTCTAACAGCTAAGAGAATAGCTAGACTTTCTTTGTGCTCCAAACAGTATTTCAAAACAGGAAAAAGACTATTTCTTAGTAAAGACTATTGTACCACAAGATGGAGGAATTAATTTTAGCCAAAGGGTTCCATTAAATAAATCAGAGGATATTTGTCACTGGGTAGGAAAAATTCTGAGACAATTGTTTACTATTCCTTTAAGAACAAAATCAACTCACACGAAAATCTTTTAATGAAGAGGATTTAGGACTGATGAGAGTTTTTATTGCAGCTTCCTTCTGATGGGCCTAGTATAAGCACACAGACATTTCTGACCTCATTAACCTGATTGTGTACAACATGATCAACATAGCTTAAAGATGATTTGTAATATCAAATTCTTGTTCTGCACAAGGATCTTCTTTTGTAGGAGGCCATTGGCACTGCCCTCCATTTATGGCTCATATTTCTTGACCTTAGGCTATGAGCTTGCAAGGGGGAACCTTTGTTGTGTCCACATCTTTTCTGACTAATACTGGCTGGCAGATCAGGTTAAGAAAACAGAATTATCTGCATCAAGAATGGAGATGCAGAACATATGGCAAGAAATCAAAAATCTAAGACACTGCCTCCGGAATGAAGATGATCTCTTGATGAGCAATAAAACATCACCCCCTATGAAGCTGTGCCAATGTGTGTACAGCAAAACCAATCCTCTAACAGTGGCTACCTTTTTAGGCTTTGCACACTTACAGCATTATCCAAACTTCCTTGCTTTGAGAAAGGTCAGGAGAGGACACGGTAGTGACCATCTTTTTGAGGCGCAGCTGATTGACTTTTGAAAATGAGAATGACAAATATGCGCTTGATAGCAGATATGCAGATAAGCATGAATGTCCTACTCAGCATTCAGCTCCAGTGTCAGTTCCCAATTACAAGGGAAACTCAGGATCTAGGATGTATTTCCACAAAGAGTTGAGACTATAGAGGTGCTGAATACCCTCCACCCAATTCAATGGAAGCAGAAAGATTTCTAGAGTGTCCCATAGCGGACTTAATCACCATCAGATTTTCTTCTGCAGCTGTGCATATGCTACTTTTATGAAAGCTGCACACTGATGTTTAGAGAAATGACTGGGAGATTTCAGAGCAGTCTGTTACAGCAAAAAAAGAACAGAGCTGCCACAGAGACTGACACCAGATAGAGATTTAACTAGAAATGAGAAATAGCTTTACAGTGAACATCATGGGAAGCCCTTTTCAGAGCTTGCATCATAATTAAAAGAATACACTTACTTTTCATTATGCTCTTTTCATATCTTTCACATGAATATAATGGAAAACTGCAAATTTGCACAGTATCTCTGCAAAATGAAAATTTAAACATATTTCTGCTTTTCTGCAAAAGGCAGAAGTCAAACATCTATCTGTATAGAAGGAATCTGCTTCATACGCTTCAGAAACACAAACCTTGTGAACTGAAAAGAAAGGAACAAATAACACAGTGAAAAGATGGAGCGTCTCTCTTCCCACAGCTCATGACTCTGGGAGTTCACTAATACTTAGATCCGTTTCTAATCGAATCTTTAAAACATTTATGCAGAAATGGTTGAGACAGCCAAACTCTTACCTTTTACCTATTATTATTAAAATTGCATGTATTGAACATTCATCTCTAGGGATTCTCAGAGAATTGTACAGATATAAATTTATTACTCTTTCTCCCATTCCATGAAGTACTGGAATACCTGTATCCTATTTTTTAAAAAAGCAAGCAGGACATAAAACAGACTTCTTCTCTTCCTAGTGAATTCACTGACAATCCAGAACAGCATAAGGCTTAAGTTAATTGCTGAATGTTATACTGAACAATTGCACTGGGACTTTGAACAAATAGTGGCACTAAATATAGAGTGGAACTCTATATTTTGGTCACAGTGACATCTCTTTCTTTTTTACAGTAATAAAATTCTTCCCTGTACCACATAAAATTATCAACCTATATATACAACCACCACCAATGTGTCTCCTAATTTAGGATTCATTTTTTATTAGGGAACCATAAACCCAAATACATTCCTTTAAAATATAATAATGTATTTTTAGTACAGAAAAAAAGTTTAGTGGTTTGGGTTTGGGGTTTTTTTAGGTAAATTATGCATTTATGGAAAAATAATTGAGGGCATGTAAGGTGAGATACCAGATCTGTTTTAAAAATTCATCCCACACTACAATTATTTGAATCAATACACATAGTAGACTAATAAGTATAACTTATGGATTATAACATATTGCTTTTGACGCTGGGGCAACACATATGTTAAGGAAGATCTAATGACTGGCACTTTAATGTGAGAAGAAACATCCAATCTAATATAAAAAATAAGCCAAGAGATGGTGATTACATTATACTCTTTCTTGTGCTGAAGGGTTTCAACCACCAATGTTTCAAGGAGAATGTGTCCTCCAGAAGGGAAGAGAAAGGAAAATTCTGTTTTCCAGTTTTATGCAGATATGAAATAAAGCTGCTAAACTGATTTAAATACAAAATAAAACTGTGCTACCTCCATGCAAAATGCAGCTCACCTAAACCTACTTATTTTGGCACAACATATCTGCTCTGACTCTGCTGATACAAAATGTCTTTGTTTAAGTAGGTAATCAATATCTGTGATTTTTACAAAATTAAGGAAGGCTAATTCCTTAGTGGTTGTGGAATCCAAGAAGAACATATGAATGCCACTCCCCAAAGACTTCACTAGTGTTATGTCATCCAAATCAGATCCTTAACACTTAACAAGTCTTGCCTTGGGAGAGATAAGGACAAATAAATCCAGTCTCACCACTAAGCTTATTCCAGACAGAAACGTGTCATGAATTAATCATACAAGCAAACTCTTGTACTTCAACTGGAATGGAATGCTGTTTTTTTCTTAAAAGGATGCCACAATCCCTACGGGACATCTCTACTCACAAATAATGTACAGAGTTCTAAGGGGATATGGAAAAAGCCAAAGCAACTCCCCTCAAGAGATGCAAGGCCAGAACTTAAAATATTTGCAAAACAATAAACCCCTAGGGAACCCAAACTTTTTCCAAGCTGTCAAGGAAAGAAAGAAAAAACAATACAGCTTTGAGAAAGCAAATGGCCCTATGCTGAGAGAAGAGCCCCCAACAGCTGTTCTTTTGCCTAGGACAAGAGGAAACGGTCTCAAGTTGCACCACAGGAGGTTCAGGTTGAATATTAGGAAGAACTTCTTCACTGTAAGAGTCGTTAGGCATTGGAACAGGCTCCCCAGGGAGGTGGTGGACTCACCATCCCTGGAGGTGTTCAAAAAACGTTTAGATGTGGCACTTCGAGACATGGTTTAGTGGGTTTAGCAGGCATGGTGGCATTGGGTATATGGTTGGACTTGATGATCTATGATTCTATGATTCTATTCTAAAGAACTCAGTGCTATCTGGGTGCCAGTTAAGACACTGGCAGGATGAATAATTGACTGGAGATCCCAAAACATGAATCTATCTCTTTAAACTTATCATATTGTATACAAAATACATTTCTAGTAGTGCAATACAATACGTAAGATTTCTTTCACTGTTAACATAGCACAATGCAAGACTACTGTCATCAAGCAGAAGTATAATGCCAGAGATGCAGAGTAAAAAGAAACACTTTGGCCATTATCTAGTCATTTCTTTCAGAAAGGCCCAGTGAAAATTCTTGTTCTTCACCTCATTCACCCTTCCTCTCTGTCTCCTGTGAGGAGATCCATAGTTGTTCACAACTGGGATCTCTAGGGCACGGAGATATTAAGCCTCCTGCCCAGCCTTGTATAAGGAGGTCAGTGGCAGGACCAGTGCAGATCTTGCAGAAACCAATGACATATTGATTACCTTGTCCTCTTGTCCTGGAGCAAAGTACCTCTAGGATTTATGTTCTCAAGCCAGTGGTCTGTTAGGTATCCTCTGGATGGTCATCCTGAAAGGAGATACGATTTTTACTAAGCATATATATTAGAGAAGCCATAGACAAGACAGCGAAGTGTCAGAATAGAGCTTATAAAAACCAGTAACTGAACAGACTGCTTTACTCTTGGTTCCTCTGTTTTATGCCAATTTAAAACAGTATTCACAAGTGCTTTTAACCATTAATATCCCAGCAGTTAGTTTTTAACCCTGCTTTCAGATTTTGAGCTTTGTAGGCTCTGCAGAACAATTCCATCCAGTTCACTGCCTTGGTCTTAGATTAACTGACCATGTGGGAAGAAGATATGTGTGTCTGTACATGACCAAGTGCTCAGGCCTGTGAGAAACCACTCCACCTCTGTGTGGTCCACAGGGGACTGGGAAGGAGAGAGGGTTCATAAAACTGGTTTCCACTAAAAAGATCAGACCATCCTGGATTAGGGGAACTGGACAGAGGAGATTTGGTCTTTGTCCTGTGAATCCATTCAGTAAGGGGAATGCTGGGCACCTGGACAAAACAGAATGGGCCATTTGCTTATGGTTCCATTGACCAGGGGAATGTAGACATTGGGGTGGAAAGGCCTGGCATATTTTGTCACGGCTTCATTGGCCAGGGGAATGTAGGCACCTGCATTGCACAGCCTGGGCAATTTGCCCATAGCTCTATCAAACAAGGAAATATGGGCACCCCTGATCTCACCAAACAGGGCTGTTTGCAGCTTGATAAATAGCCGACAGTATAAGAGAAGGGAATTAAAAGAAAAAAGAACAGAGCTAACCAAACAGAAAATGCTGCAGACAGGTGGGAAATGTACCACTGCCTTTGCTGTGGTACTGCCAGGTGTAGCTCTGTGCGAAGCCTGGCAGCTGATTCTGTTAGTTTAATAGGGTTTATCTCCCCATGTGCCATCAACATGCAACAGAATTATCTCTCAGGCACGTACCACAAGCTCTTTTCCGGCTCCTGCAAGCAAATAGGAGCAAAAGTATTTTACATGCAGCAAGTATTTAAATTGGTCTGTTCACTAGAAAGAAAGAAAAAGAAAAGCACAGAGAGAGAGAGAGAGAGGGAATCCCTATGGAAACAAAGCTTCCACTCTGCTAACGGAGTTAGTCAGACAGACACTGTCACCACTTACAAAGCAGGGCCAAAGAACCCTGAGGGCAAGTCCCTCTGCTATGGTGGAAAAACTCAACCAGAGGAGAAAATAGCTCTCAAATTGGAGTTAGCATATCCATAGAGGACATCTAAGCCTGGGAACCAGCTCTCTAGTTCACTGGCATGGACTGTGGTACAGCCCTCCATTGTCAACCTCTCCCCAAAAGCAACAGGAACAATCACACCTGAGAGATACAGAAGAGAGGTGCCTGAGCTAAAATACAACAGGTCCCTTTAGTCATTGTTAAACACAAATTAGAACCGTGATACTCAAAACCAAACTGTAGCTGCTCTGGAGAACTATCAAACAGCATAAAAGCTGTGACAAAAGAGTAACAACCCACAGCCGGCCAGTAGGCACAAAGTGCCTTTGGTCCTGCAAGCTCACTGCAGTGTAGCTACTTCTAATGAATAAACTGGCTGGCTTTGTTTAAAGACAGGGTTCTCTCAGTGCTTACTCACCCTAAGCCAAGTTGTGTTTTCGAGCACATAGTTCAAGTGACCAAGCCAAAAGTCTGATCAGTTTCCACTTCTTTCACAGATCCCCTGAGTGCCTTAGCTTACCTGACTTTAGAGTTCATGCTAAAGCCATGTTCCTAAAATGCTTTCAGAAATTTGGATGGCATTAATACTGCACTTATGCCAATAAACCTTGGATTTCTCTGAGTGACACTGTGTCACTTGGGTCAGAAAGACCTGGAAGTAACCAGTGCTTGACAAGTTACCACACACTGGCTGAACTGCAAGGAGTGACTGGGCTCAGTAACCCAAGGGAGAGATGTTTAAACTAAGGCATTATCTATCTCACATCTGAGACAGGATGAAAGCAGGTGCACAGTCACTTGCTGGGGCTTGGCCAGCAGTGGTAACTCAGCTGTGATATTCTGGGATCAGTCACAGCCCCACAACTGTTTATGCAAAGCCTTCTAGATAGGAACTATTACTTTTTCCTGAACATCGCCTTTTGATGTTTGCTGTGTATGCAGAGTCCTATATCTATTCTTGGATGTGTATCTTCCATCTTTCAGGTGATTTATCGTGCCTTAAGTCCGACTAACAAGATCGAAGACCCCTATAGTCCTGAGGCTCAAGATCTCCTGAAACTCACCAACCTCCGCCTCCTTTTGTTAAAAAGACAGGAATGTCCATGCCATGGTTCAGGATTGGTAGAGAAACCTCAGAGACTTGCCCACTATGCTATTTATGACCTGATCATTCGAGGAAGCTGCTTTTGCAACGGGCACGCAGAGGAATGCGAGCTTGCCAACAGGACGGGAGTCATGGAGAATGTGGTGAGTTCTAGACATTGACCAACTTACTAGACATGTTACCTGCTTGTGCTTTCTCAGCCTAACTGTACATTTTGTGTATGATCCTGTCCAAGCCTCCCTAAGCCTAGTAAAAAAGGGCAGCACTGTCAATCCATATTGGTGAAACCTAAACCACTCTGGGAAAATATTTCCTATAACCCTTGCAGCAGTTCCAGGTGTATTAAATGCATTGCTAGAGATCGGTCCTTCTAAAAACTCTGGACCTCAAAATACCTATAAATTGCAAAGGGGCTTTGTAATTGGAACAGAGATCCAAGCCCAAATATAGTGAATGAAATCTGCTACCTATATTCCTGCACAGAACCGAACTAATCTCTTTGATGCAAAGACCTCCCTGACTAGAATTTCAGAAAATCAGATCTTGAATCTCAGATTTTCTGAGTTTGTGAGACATGAGCAGTTCTGTCATACTTAGGATTTCAGCCTTTACTTTTAGGTTTCAGCCTTCCGTGTTTTTGTTACTTTCACTACATAGACAGCAGTATTCAGGATGTAAAAATAATTTCCATTCCCCCTCTCTTATACCCATTCAGCTTAAAATAAGTTAGAATATATTTTTTTAAAAGCCAAATCTTGTAGGAAAATTATTCTATAGTACTATGACTAGCGCCTCCCTGTCCAGTCTTTTATCTGCATTTGACCCTGGGTGTGCAGATGTGAGTTGTGTTTGTACGCATACTCAGAAGTTGCGATTCAGGGGGAACAACTGCTGTCTCCTTTTTGATTTAGCTGCAAGTATTATATAGAAGAACTGTAGTAACAGTCACAGGGAAATGATGCTAACCAAATATTCAGGCACATCTAAACACATACATCACAGACAGAATTCAAGCCACTTTAAACTAATCAATGGCTCCACTGGTTCCAGAAGGCTATTTGTCTCTGTAATGGATTTTGAAAACCAAAATAACCCTTAGAACTTTAGTCCCTGGCACACTCTGACATAGTAGACTCAAGAAATACATCCTCAGCTAACTTCTGTCCCTTTAGATATATAGTACACTTGACATTTTGGTTTATTTTCTTCTGGAATGTGTATTCATTGTCTTCCTTTCAACTTCTCTAGGTTCAGAGGTAGATATTGTAAGATAATTAGGACTGTATGAGTTTCACAATATTTGCAAAATCATTTCTGAATCAGTTCCATCTGTGGTATAAATCTAAGATTCAGCTATGGTATTCTAGCACTAGGTGATATTATCAGACTGAGTTAACTATAAATACAGATTCTACATAACTGTGTGGAGAAAAGCTGTTTAAAGAGTGCATCCTCCCTACTGCAAACTGTTAAATATACACATAGTGAAACCAAATAGTTGGATAACATACTAAATGAACACAGCTGGTAGAAGAAGAAACACTGCCCATCAGAAAAGGAAAACACAATATTGTGTATATTACTGGCATAACCATTGTAAACTATGACTGGATTTTTTTTTTCCCACTAGTCACAAGAGAATAGAATCTCCTTGTGCCATCAATGACTTCACGGGGCAGAAGGTGAAATAGTTTTGATGAAATGCACTTCATGAGTGACTCACGTCCCAGGAGACAACAGGGTGGATGCATCACATCATTCGCACAGGCACAGATACTAGCAAGTCTTTGCCTAAGCAGGGACTCAAATGCAATAGTGAGAAAAGCCTTCCAGAGCTTTAACTACCTCTAGATTCCTAGATGAGGACTGGAAAAGACCGTAAGTGAGCTGGTCTGAGTCCTTGCATAAAGGTATGATCAAGGATACCTAAGTCATTCACTAGTGAATGGTTATTGAACTAGTTTTTGAAAATCTCTGGTGGAGGAGATTCAATAGCAACTCTCAGTAGTTGTTCCCATTTTGTCATTCTGAAAGCTCTTCTTTAGTTCCTGCCTAAATAAGCTCGGCTGCAAATTAAGGGGATTCCTTCTTGTTCCCTCTCCCCCAATGATCATGGAGAACAGTTGATCCTGATTCTGCAGATATGATTGGAAGGTTCTTACCACATCCTTCCGTAGTTTTGGGTTTTTTTTGTACTAACTAGAGAAGTGTGAAACCTTAAGTGGTCAAAATTTAAAATTCTACTCCCAGGTCATACAAGCCTGGAGTAAAGATGATCATGCTATTTTGCTCCTCTTTTCTGTGCTTCAGTCATTACACCCTGGCTCCTTCTCAAATATGCAATGAAGATCCACTCCTGGAAGAGCCAGGTTCCTGCATTCTTTTACATTTTATCCAATACTTACTAATGATGATATTGTAGTGGTGAAGGGAGAGTTTACATGGGTATAGATCTCGGGATTTGGTTTACATAGCTAGCATGAGGGAGTTTATATATGAAGTGTATAACTTTCCATCTTACAATATAGTAATCTGCTTGCCTACAGGCAGACGGAAAAGGCCTTTACTGTTGAGTGGTAAACACCAATGTCACATTTCATATCAGCCAAACTACATTGCAACAAAAATCTTTGTCATCTTGCAATTTCTTGGTAGAGACAGGGAAGGTGCTCTACTTTCAGTCACATGGTGACTAAAACAGGACAGGGAAAAGAGATGTTAGAAACAAACACTGCATCTCCAGAAATAATCTGATTCATTCCACTGGCTGCGTATAATATTTAATGAACACATGGGCAGAGCAAGTCTCAAGACACACAGTTTTTAATGTGGCTAGTGTGGGTGATAATATCACAGCATGAAGGCAGAGCAACTTCATGTTTGCTGGGCTGCTGTCAAGTAATTAAATAAAATGCTGGAAAAATATAGACTTCCACAGAAAGGCTTAAGTAATAGGAGTTTCAGTCTCTTAAGAGTTCAGAGTCCTCCTACAATGTATTTATTTTCTTCAGTTAACAAAACCAAAAGCAAGTCCATGTAGAAAACAACTGTAAATGTTTGCCATGGGATAGGTCCAAAAACTGAGGTCATTCTGCACTTAGGCCTTGGAAGACACATAATTGTACTAACTTGCAAGACTGCTCTTCTTACTCTTGAGAGAAATCTGTTCTATTTGTAATACTTCTAACTCTGCTAGACTGATACTATATGGAGGCTAAATAATGGAGAAAACTAAAGCAGATTTCTTGATGATTTTAAAGACTTTTCAACACCATTTTGGAGGGACTAGATGATCTACGACTACTAGATGATCTGTCAATGATCAATTTATCTGTGGATCTGCCAGTTCAGTCTCGACAACTCATTCAGCACCTGGATTCTCCACTGAGGCTACCAATAAGAAATGCAGCTCTATCAGCAGTAATGTTACAGATGCCACAGTGTCATAGAAACAAATGGATACAAGAAAACTGCAAATTGTAAAACCAACCTCCAAGTGGTACATCATTCCTCATAGCTTGAAATCCCAGATAGTTTCATGCATATTCTCTCTGGTCATAAGCCATTCATGAAAACACTGACTACAGCAAAATTCAAAGTAGACTTGCATAGGATGCAATGGAAATGTCCTTTGACTTCTTATTTTGGCAGCAAACCACTAATAATTACTCTTTCAATGTGGTTTTCTTTTTTAATAAGCCATGCACCCACCTCAACACAATTTATCTAGATCACACTTCCCTTATTAACTACTGAGAATATCATGTCAAACAGAAGAAAGAGAAATGAAGATGGGACCTGTAAACAACAGGCAAGAAACTTCTGGAGAAACATATCTTGAATTTGGACGTTGTTGCTATTGACAGTGATATTTTCTTGTTTTCTATTTTCTTTCCTCAGACCAAAACCACAAGAGATACAGAGATGTCATACCCAACTTAAATCGCTCCTTATGATAACTAAGGACAAAATTCTCCTTTCTGAATTTCATAGCCTGTATTATTCAAACTCTTACAAGCAGCTCCTTTGTCAGTGAGGAAACGGTTGAGATTGCATTTTCCCTCAGAAACTACAGAAAATAATTTTCTTTTAAATGGAGGGTATTAAGATGCCATTATCAGGGAAACAACTGTCACGACCTGGCCACCTGAATACATCTAGTCTTCTTCTACCATTGGATTCAATGAAACATAATCCTGTCCCAGTTACTGCTGTTGCAGGCTGTACAAAGTTATGTGTTGCTCTACAGTAAATTATTTCTTTATTAAGCTCCAACAAAGTTAGTAAGAGCTGTCAGGTTTAGGATCTGCTTTGATGACACATTTTAGCTGAGTCCAGGGGTGCTTCCAGAACAAAGTTTACAAAGCAGAAAGCGCACATGGACAGAACACAGAATCTAGACCAAAGTCCTTTTTGTTTGCCAAACATTTCACAATTCCCTTTCTAGTCCATGACAATTAAGTATGGACAGAGGAAAGTGAATGTGGATTACAATGTTGTTGTATAAAGCATTAGAGTGTTTTTACTTGATAATTATTGGTACCTACACTGCCAGAAAATTATTACAAGTGGCCTTGGATGCTTCTTTTGCTTCTTTATCCTGTTTACAGAGACAAACTAGACTCCCTGTGGGTCTGCTCCTCCACAATGAAGCAAATGGAAAGTTTTCCACTTACTTCAAAGGGAGCAGGATCTGGTCCTAAGTAAGATCCCTTGTTTGGCATAATGGAGGTTACATAAGGTAAAACTTGTTTTTCTACAGCAGTTTTCTAGGTGACTTGGCTGTCGTATCCCTTGCAAATATCACCTCCTCTTCAAATATCTTGTGCAGTTCTACTGATAATCCCCATCTAAGTTTTCCCATTATCTGATTCAACCTGTGCCAGTCTGTGTGATATCCAGCATTCAGAGATGCAGGAGGTGCTCTCTGTTGTAGTTGGCAACTCAAAGAGTAGGTTTTGTTTAAGAAAAAGTTACCCTGTGTACATCAACTGTGTGAGTAGCATCAGGAATGTTAAAAAAAAAAAACTACAAGAGCTTCTAGATTGTGTCAGAATAAATTCTAGAAATAGATCCCTGTGCTGATTTTTTTCCAAAAATTAAAACTCAGTATGGACTTCAAGCTCTGCCCATAATGATCTGAAAACATAGAAGAAGATTATATAAATTACAGAGCAAAAGGTAATCATGAATTATATGAACTACCTGAAAAGAAAATGGTGTTGCTGACACCTTTGCTACTCACAGTTGACCAAAGCATTTCACAGGAATCCTTGTGGGAACATGCAAGTGGATGAGAAAGTTTCAGATATTTGTGTTGAGAGATGACAAAGAAGCTGACAGAGGAGCATCATGGAAAGGTTCTCTTTAATTTTAGTGGGTAGTTTTAGTGAGTTCCTAGTTTCCTAGGGTAAGATGTGCTTCAAAACTGGCTCTAAATGACAGTTAACTTCTCAAAACAATTACTTAGATAAAAGTTGGAAAAGGATAGTCAGACTTGTCTTTTAGGTCCCATCCAGAAGATCCTATTTTATCACATTCTCATAAAAGTCACCAGAAACTTTAACTGAAGAATATCTAAATAAATCTAAAAAAGAGCTTTCCTATACATCACATGCTTCTCTTGCTGTTTCAGAGTGACTATGAGGAAGACTGGCATATTAAAGTAATGCCTCCGTTACTGCCAGGAGTTGGTTCTTGGCCAATGCAAAAATCAACACCCCTGTCCTTCTGAGTTGTTAAAAATTTGAATCCAAGCAAAAATATGGTACATATTCCCCCTTTATTTTAGATATATTTTATCCTCCAAATTCAAGGAAACCTCTGGGTTGGTGTCTAGGGTGTTTCCTTTCAAAAAAAATATATGTATTCTGGTTAGTTTTGTTATAGTTTCAACTCGGATGCTACCTCAGGTATCTCCTAGAATTGCACAAAACCTATAATAGTAGTCCTGATTAAAACATCTTAAAGGCTGCAGAGTCCTTAGTTCAGTACAGATTTAGGCTCTGTAATCTGGGTTCCTCTCCATAGTTTTTGTGAACATTTCTGGTTTTCCTGGCTCTTCGACATTAGACTCAAACAAGATTGTCCTCCACTCCCAACAGAATCAGCATTACTTTGCATTACAGCCATTTCAGCTGGAATACAAGGATACATGCAAGCAGTAGTTCACCCAGTTCCGAATTGATATTGAGGTAAGGTTAGGTCTAAAATGGTTCCAGGGACCATTCCGAGGTGGTTTAGTAGAAGGTTCTGCCCAACCCCTGCCTTTCCACTTAGCACTGCCTGCTGAAGTGCAGGCAAGACCTGGGGAACTTTTGTGCTGCTGTGCAGCCTCATCCACTTGCACTGGCCAACACGCTCCCTTTTAGAGGGGACATACCCTGCCTTCTGTTGAGCTCTAAAATTAAATTAGTCTGTGAGTGCTGTTTCATCTCATGAAAGATGGCTAATCTGGCTACTTTGGTGTACCAATATACCATGGCATACTGCATCTTTAATTTGCTGTTGCGCATAGGGTGTGTGGGCTGTGCTTCTTCCCTCTTCTGATTATAATCAATGTGTTTAACATGATATCCATGCAGGTTCTCCATGAGCTCTACTGAGAACCTGTGGTTTGCAGCCAGAGCATCTGGCATTCATACCATCAACATGATGTTTTGAGTATCTATGGTTTAGAGAATAACCACACTTTTGATGGTATGATCTGTATAGTGGTTCAGTCAGCAGGA
>NW_009617846.1:24942-35746 GCF_000690535.1 Cariama cristata
TTATAAAGCCAAGTTTTTCCTACATTTTATTATTGTTGTGGAAATGTCTTTTACTACTACTGAAGTCCAAATCAGAAAAACATGCCTATTCAGGAATGGTGTTTAAACACATGCCTAAATGCTTTTCTGAATCAGGGCTCAGTGTAGATCCACCCATGCAGACACTCATTTTACTTGTAGGACACTGTCTCTTATTTTGTGGGATGGGGCAGCAAACAATTTCCTATCTGACATTATTAGCTTTTAAACACAGCTTTTCTTAAAAGCAAAGGCTATGAGCGAGCTATTTAAATGTATTTTAATGTTACTGCTTAATTGCTGTCATTAATAGTGTTTTTTGTTGTTTTAATCACTTCAGTGATGTTCTCTGCTACTTTCATCTCTGTGAAAGAACCATAACAACCCTGCTAGTAGAAACATTTGATTGGAAACACTTGTAAATATATTTTAGGGCTGGTAAAATACACCTTATAGATCTTTTATGGATTGCTTTTCACATTAAAGCTACAAGAGTCTGTGTGTGTGTCTCTCTAAGAGAGAGAAGTAATTGCTTCATCTCACAGCTATCAGCCACTACTTGCTACTAATACCTCTCTGATGCCCCATAGTACAGTGTATTTCTGAGCTTCTTTCATTTAAGCTCCATGCAATATATACTGTTCTGTCTCTCTAAGTTGAATTTGACACAGCCACCAACACTAGGAAGTTGCTGTGATGTGACAATCATAGAAGTTGCTGTGTTTGGCCTCATACATTAAGTCCTTGTATTTTTAAGCTCCCTTGGGACTGAATAGACTGCTATGTTGTTTCTGTCCTCAGCTCACCCACATGTTACTAGACCAAAAATTTTCAGTCTTTTACCAAGGCTTTTCAAGGCCTTTCTGCCAGTTTACTCATGCCCAATAAATCTCCCAGTAAATTAAGCAAATATTTCTAGAGTTGTACCTTGTGGGTCCACGGAGTTTGCATTTAAATGCTTTGGCAGCAGGTGCACACAAAATATGGACAAATTTTGCACAGGATTATAAACAAATTCCATATTACTCAGTGCAAAAGTTATAAAATCCTACATATATTTCCTCGCCTTGGCTCACCCACTGTGCTGGAAGGGTTCCAGGGATTAGGTTTGCATCCTTTAGGCATTTAGAATCCTCCCTCGCTGTGCACAAGTTTTCTGCTAAATCACGGACTTTCTTGCCCTTTTTCTCCCTTCCCAGATTCCTTCTAAATTTGGCTGGTCCTGCATCTTTTTCAGCGCTGCCCTTCCCCCACTCTCCAAGCTGCAGCCATTTGCAGAGAAGTTGCAGAAAACTATTTTTCTCTTGGCTTCATTTATTCCATTACTCAACATAATTTCACTTGAATGGGAGCTATGCATGCTGCCAAGCTCACTCAATACAGAGGCAAAAATTCAGAGAAGAGCTCACAGGCCCACTTTGGGAGTGGATTTTCAATCACACACACCTAGAGCCACTGTGGATTAACCAGTAGAAACCCAGCTAAATTGAGACAGTTGCTGGAGTTAGCCAGACTTACTACAAAGTAAATGACAGAATTGTTTTGCCTGTTGAATGAACAGGTCATGTCCAAACTTCTCTGAACTGTCCACAGTGTGCTAACCCATTATGCCTGGCCTGTAAATCCACAAATCCTTGTCCATATTTCAGAATCTAGAGCTTCTCCCATTTCCTCCTCCCCTGAAGACTAATTCTGAGTCTTTCTACAGCAAAGGTTGGCAGTCAGGCCAGACTGTTCAGTGGCATCAGGAACAAAGCCTTGAACCAGACCAAACTCACTTGTGCCATTCACTTTCAGGAGATTTGAACGGTGGTGTTTACTCATTATGCTGTGATTCAGGCATTCACCTATTAAAACACTGAACTTCACTCCCCTTTCTGCTTCCTCTGTTCTTAAGACACTCATCAAGAGCTGGTGACCTGCTGTAACTCAGGGGCTGCATTTCAGCATGCCAGCTGATGCTTGTATGCAGTTTGTTACAGATTGATAATGGAGTTGTTGGCACTGTACGTAAAAATAAGAGGACAGCTTAGACCAAAAATGAATAAAAATCAAGCTAGCATTCAGAAAGAAAACAATAAGAAAGCAGAGTGAAATGTGGGCTAAGGCACAGCTAGGCATGTGTGTAAAGACTCATGGTGGTGAATTCAGGCAGAGGATGGAGTTGTGTCTTGAACCTCTCACAGGCTGAGTTACATTCCTGCGCATGAGGCATGAATTTTGTACCTCTTCCCATCTATTTATCCTGTTCTTTTGTTACTATTCAAAAAGGTCTTAGTGGTGCCAGTCTGACTATTCAGCCAAACAGTATCACTGATTTTTCTTCACCATTACCTATTCAGCGAATTTGGAACCAGCAGCAGCTCATTCACTCATTGCTGTGGAGACCAAAACCTGTATGGGCTCAGGTGGCCTTGTCACAAGCGTCCCAGCTCTATTTCTCCCTGCTAAGTTCCCTCAGACTTAATTTACCAAAGTGACCAAGTATGAGCCAGAGATTCAGTTCCCTCAGAAAACACTCAGATGTGTATCAGTTTTTAGACACATACACTTATTAGAGCTTTTCCCAGAAACCAGCAAGTGACATAGGAAAATAATGGCATTTTTCATTCCTGGTTAAAGCAGGAATTTGAACTGTCAGTCTACCCATAGCAGGCACTGTAATCTGGGACTTACTCCCAAGCCACCCATTCTTTTAGGTCTTCATGAATTTGAAAAAGTTGAATGAAATTTTTAATTTGGCCTCTTAAAAGTCATATGTAGTCTCCTCAGGACCTGATATTGAAGGATTTATTATAAATCTGCAGGGATACATCTTGTCATTTAGAGAGACAACAGAGCCCATTTGAACTGTAAGAGAAACAAAGCAGAATAGCAGGCACGGTTTTGTATTTAACTACTCAAAATGACCCAGAAAGAGTCATTTTACTAAAAGCAGGTAAGGGACTAGCCTCTGATGTCATTGCAAACTGCTGTATCCAAAATTTCTTTGGCGACATTACAAAGTGAATACAGAGCCCAAAGACAAACATATTCTCTGAATCAGCAACAGTTGCTCTGTTCTGGAAGGCTTCCAAATTTAACCTTCATTCATTAGGAAAAAAAACCCAAAACAGACTGAGAATAGCCCAGGAGAAACAGCAACAACCACAACATTTACTGAAAGGATGAAAAGTAAAAGAAACTAAATGGGCAGAGAGAAAGCAAGAGGCTTCAGGTGTTACACAAAGCTGAACAGAGTTTTAAAAATAAAAAAATTGTGGGACAAACAGATGGAAAATTTCCACTTGTTCTCTCTCAGCTGCGGATCAGAATTCAGATGAAGCAACTTTGTGCAGTCAAAGGTGAATAAGTATCACGTAATTTCTTGGAACCATTGTATGAAAGCAGGATATGGTTCTACACTATTTGCTGTAAGTCAACCAGAAGTTACTGAGCTCCATGGAAGAACTACTGGATGAAATTCATGGCTTAGTATAGCAGGTCAAGCTAAATGACTGGAACTGATCATCCTGGCATTAAAATCCATGAAGCTATAACCTCCTCTATGTCCTAATTCAAAGCAGCTCAGGTGGTAGGTGTACAAATCAAAGCCTTTGGTAGTGATACCGGAGTTGTAATAGCATGACTGTACTCTGAGGCAGATGAGGGAGTTAATCCAGATTAAAAATACTAGTGCCAAGGGAAAAAAAAAAAAAAGCAGTTTTAACTTTTTTAAAAGATGGTTTAGTTTCACAGTCCAATTTGCACATGACTCAGTGCATGATGCAGAAGGTGATAACATAGACAGAAATAGTAAGGAAAGCAGAAATGTCTCAAATCAAGATTGCCCCCAAAGACCATCACGAAACCACAGCCTGAGAACATAGCTGCTATACCAAAACACAAAAGCAAATCTTGCTTTCAAGTGGCCATTAAAGCCCATATGATGGTGATTGAGAGTATAGCATAACATTTTTGTTCCTTTCCTGGACTAATAATATCCTCTAACCGCAAGTATGTCAGCCTACAAACTTCTACTCTTTGCAAAAGCTGATTAGAAAACTGGAAGCTTGATGCAGCCAGAATATCAGTATTTAAAGCAAAAATTTTCCTCTTTCAAAGCTCATAGCATTCATTAGTGACAAGGTAACCCTGGCTGAACACACTTGGGAAGCAGGACTGCGAGAATACAAAGTACTACAGGTTATGCACACAGTACTTCAGACTGGTTTTAAGAGATGGATCACACAGTCTGCCTGCCTGCCAGTGCATCTATTTCTCTGGTCCATTCCCCACAATAACTTTGGAAGGCACTATCCAGCTTCAAAGAAATTTGTCAGAGCAACTGAACTCTCAATACAATGATGCTCCAATGAATGGGAAGGATCCTTGGAAACAACTAGAGTCATCATAGTAATGAGGAGAAGCAGATGGAGAGAGGTGTCATAAAAATAATTTTTATAATATTTCTGAAGTACTCAATTATTGCAGCAATGAGCACTATGGAAAAGCCCATACAGGCCTAAATACTTTCATATCTAAGGATCAGTATATGTCGAGTGATCCAGCATCACATTGAACATTGAGGATACAGTAAATGAGAGATGTAAGACAGAAATCTCCTGGATCTCAGTCTTTCTCCTGCTGTACCAATACATTTATATGTGTTCATATAAATCAGTGTCATAAACCAATTAGGCTTTAGCTGAAAACTGGCTAGGTTTCCTAATTGATGGCATGAATCTCATGTAAGCTGCTGTTCCTCATACCTTGCTTTCAAGCTCCCTCCACCTGGATTGCCCATTCCAAATCTAGAAAGCTGGAATTTTTTTTCCCCTCAAATGCCTCCTAGTAGTCAGATATCCTAAAGCTTCCAATGACATGAATCCAGTGGCAATCAAAGTACTATTATCAGGGTCCTGAAGGCACTAAAAGGACTTTAACAGCCCTGACCAGCTCCACCTGGGATGTCTACTCATGCTCTCTGTCTATTGGCCTGGGGCCTCCATTTAAGCTCAGCCCTGGGCTGTTAGTCTATGTCTGAGCTGTGCTGTAGGTGTGTCTGTATCCCTGCCTCTGGCCCTGCTTTCTGGATGGACCCTGGGGCTATGCTGTAGGTAACATCCCTCCTGGTGAACCCCTTCAGGTGTGTTGTAGCTTGTCTCTCATTCTGCCTCCTGGATGGACTTTCAACCCCAGTTGTGAGCTTTTTTTTCTAGGCTTGTCTCTTGCTGCTCCTGAATTTCCCCCAGTCCATTCCCTTGTTGTGTCTAGGGCTGTCAATGGGCTGTGGTACTAGCTCCCTGCTCTGCCTGCTGTGCTCAGGATGGTGCTCCCTCAGTAAATGCACAGCCTGTGCTGTGGTAACCCTCAGTTTATAGCTCTTCAACCCTTAGAGAGCAACTGGTCCTGCTGTTCCCTGACAATCATCTCCTTAATCATCATTATCTCCTCACAACTCTGACCCTGCTTTCTAGGGCATAGAAAAATATCAGTGTAGTTCCCCTGAATCTGTACTTCTCTGACTATTTTTCTCTACCTTGGCATGATCATCTTTGTTCCAGTGAGATCCAGGGCATCCTGAGGTCTTGCATTTGGTAGAGAGCACACTCTTCTTGTTTTTAGACCCGCTTTAGTGAGAGATGTGGACTTCAACAGTGAATAACAAGTCAGGGGCATGTCTGCTTTCTTTGTGTTGGTGTTAAGTGCAACTCTCACATTTTTCCCTTCCCTAAGCAGATATCCCATTTCCTATTTTATCTGACAGCTTCCTGTATTTCATTTTTGTTCCTTCCTGGACTTTGGTCTCTAGCTGCCTCTCCTATCTCTTCCTCTCTAACAGAATAAATAGTTTGTCTTGTTACTTGCAGCCACCTCACTTACCCTTATTTCACCTCATGCTTAAGTGTAACGGGTCTCTCCTGCAGCTCAGTTTCTCCTACATTTACCAGTCTTTCTGCAATGGCCACTTGCATCCATGAATCACCTTTCTTGTGTGTGTTCTGCCTGAGCTGTTTGCTCTGTTCTCCTATCCAACTCTTTTCTGTACTTCATTGTTACCTCATGTTGCGCTCTCCTCTGTAGCAGTTTTCACCTATGAATGCTGTCTGAGATTACTCTCCTTTGGAAAAAGTCTTCCATGAGATACCCATTCATAGATAACACACAGTAGACCTGTCTTCTCTTCCATTATCCTTTACCTTTGCCCCAATACCAATCAATTCTTTCCCTTGTTCTGAAACCTATATGAAAAAGGTTAGTCCTCAGATCTAACTTTCTAAAAAGTTCCATGGCAGCTTCGCTGTTTACTTCTGCCTGCTCAGTGGCTCTCCTGTCTGCTGGCTGTTTGGCTTTTTTCAACCCTTTTGTCTAAGCCAGTCATCCTTCCACATATATTTGGTAAACTGTTCAATAGCAGGGATCACAGGCAGGAAGCTTCCTTTATGCCTCTGTCCTACTCAAACATGCCATTCCTAGATAGCCTCCACAAACTACCATTTGCAACAAACCAGTGGGCAATGAGCAAATTAATGCATCTGCTTACCTCCAAAGAACAACTGGACTCTTCTTTTCTCACTGAATTTTCCTGTTTACTTTCTGAATAATTGTTCATGAGTGTTCACACCATCTGTGCTCTGCACTGTAAGCACAGGGTCCTGTGGAATAATGAATATTTGATCATGTCATTCAAGGCTAAAACAAGATTGCA
Source organism: Cariama cristata (assembly GCF_000690535.1). Lineage (NCBI taxonomy): Eukaryota > Metazoa > Chordata > Aves > Cariamiformes > Cariamidae > Cariama > Cariama cristata. The sequence continues at coordinate 31,652 of NW_009617846.1, forward strand.
TTATTTAATTCTGCCATTTCCCAACTGTACAATCTCAGCATTTCTTTCATGTAATTTTTTTTATATAGTGAGTGCACAGTTTGTGTATATATCTCTAAAAAGCCCCAATGGGCCAACTTAAAAAATCTGCACTGAAATACACTAGTATTTTCCTAAGAAGTGACTGGATCTGATCAGATGTGGTTCTGATCCATTTTGGAATGAGCTGTAAAGTTCAGACGGAGATTGAAATGTGGGGATGTTAAAATTTATGGTTCTGGGTCAGGCTCATTTTATCTTCTCACTCCTGGTCCTTTTCTCTGTTCTATGGCTTCTGAAAATCAGTCACTGTGTCCACAGCAGGGAACTTATAAGCCTGAAGAGCCAAACCCAAAGAGGAAGAAGCCTAACACTGTTGCTTATTAGTATTTTTGTCTGTGTAATTTGTCATCCTATTTAGGGCTTTGAACATGGATGACTTTCTTGTACCAGGGTCTGGAGAGGCATCACATAATATGCTACATGCTTTATCCTCTTGAGGTTTACTGGTGCTGAGCTCTGACAGAAATGCATACCCTGAAGTCTGTGCTCAGTCTTCCGTGAGGAGGCAGCCAACTGCTCTGTGCAGCAGCAAATCTGCCAGCTGGCCATAGAGGGGCGATGGCATCAGCTGCAGCCTATCCCCTGTGCTAGCTACAGGACATATCTGGTCTGGGAGGATTAGAAACCAGGGGAGCGGAGAGCAAATTGCTGCAGGGAGATGAGTTTGGGGGCAGGGGAGTGCATTCACGCAACTGCTCTTTTGAACATTTCTCTCTTGATCCCAAGCTACCTGCTACATGAGATGGGGGAAGCGGGGGACTGCAAAGGGAGAGTCTGACTTTCAGGAAAGACTGTGGAGAAACACAACTCACATTAGCGGTGGGATTAAAGGATTAGATTCAATTCACACCCTAGTCAAAAGGAAATTTCAGCCTCTGCTTTTTGTGTAACGTGCAGTGGGCCAGAGCTGTGACAGTAGTTACAGAGCTTAGCATCCTCAGCAGCACATGGAGGGAGAGGGGTCCAGTCCCATCACTTCTGTGCATTTCTTGCTCTAGTACAAGTGTCTTCTTGCATGTGAAATACATACTGCTAATTAGGAGGTTCTCTTGTGATGGGCGTAGAACATGACCTATGGTACCACCTTTCACTTTCTCCTACTCCCTATGCCAGATACTTCCTTAAATAATTTCTCCAGTAAATCCTTTTTCTGAGCCATTGCAAACAGATATTGGAATCTTATTTCTTAATTAAAACCCAAAACAAATTCACAAAAACCACAACATAAAATCCCTCCTGCAAAGCATTTCTTGGATGTGGCTTGATACTACAGAATCTTGTGTACCAAATCATAGTCTATAGTGGAACTGGCTCATATATTCCTGGTGTGTGAAATGAGTTGAGAACAGAACCAGTTTCAGTAGTAACTTTCTGTTTGAAAGCTGGACTAGCTCAGTTTCCAAGGTCAGGTTTCTGGTGTGAATACCTGATTCTAAACCTGACAGATATTAGAGTATTTCTGTTATTAAAAATCATTATTGTGGTCCAATGAAGGCAGGTAAGTACAAAGCAAGTTCTTTTTTCAAGTAATTTTTCAAGCAAATAGTCACAGAGAGAACTCTACTATTCAGCCAGTTTTAGTGAAGTTTTTTTGCCCTTCTTTCTTTGTTTCCACCTCAAATACTTTGTAAACTGTTGTTTCCTAGCTTAGGTGGGTTTATATGCTTAGTGCTTGTAGATCAGCCCCATTCTTCAGCCATGCCAGCTTTCGTTCTTTTTCGTTGAACATCTTCCAATTTCTCATTTATCTGGTAATAAGATGTTCAAAACTGAACACAGCATTGCAGGTACAATTTCCTATCCTCTTGGCATTACAGTGCTTTTAGTTACACAGCCCAAAATTTTACTTGGCCTTTTCTGCTAACCTATTTTATATATATTCATATGTAAGTTGGTAGGTTGGTGCCTACTGTACCCAAGTTTCTTCAAACATCAGTGCTTTCCTCTCACAGAATGCATGGTTTGGATTGTTTTTCTGTGAGTATACTGGTTAGTATTTTTCCAAGTTTAATAATTTTGCTATGTTTTTAACTGTGCTAGGAGGTCCAGGATTCCTTGCTCATTCTTCTAACAATTTATAATTTAGTAATTCATGATGATTTCATTGCCCTATATTTCCTCTCTCTTCCAGATGCCTGTTAATATCAAATAAGACAGGGTCCAGCATGCTCTGTTAGACTGTGCTCTTCCATGACTCAACTCTGCTAGCAAAGAGTATATTTGACACTGCCTGGAGGTGACTGCCTGCTTAGGCCCTTTGCATGCTCTTGCTCTGAACTTGTAAATCAAAATAAGCTGTATTAGCTTATCCGATTTAAGTAGTCTAGAGGCTGTTCATCATTGTAGCAGTAAAATAGCCAACTGGAGAGTTAAAAAAAAATTGTTGACACATATATTTAAACTAGTAGAGGAAAAACCTACATCATTAGTGACCGTGTGAAGAGATAAAGCTACACATTTAAGCTCCAGGCTCTGTGGGTTTCCTGAGAGCCAGGCAGCTGTGTGGGAGTTGTGCAGGAGAAGTCCCACCTCCTTGTGAGGCTGCTGAGCATTCCGCAATGTTCTTGCTTGTAGCTATTTGAACGTATTGTCTTTCCCCTGACAGGTCCATGGGAAGTGTGTGTGCAGACACAACACAGCAGGGGACCACTGTGAGAAATGTGCACCATTATACAATGATCAGCCTTGGAAGCCAGGAGATGGAAAAACAGGGGCACCAAATGAATGCAGAAGTAAGTGGGAGAGTGTTTACTGACCCAGGCTTTCAGGATGAGCACTCTCCATGCCAGCAGGCAAAGTTCCCTAAGAAAGACTTCTGTCAAATTTACACTAATGATGCCATTACAGAAACTGGGGATAAGTTGTTGGTCATTGATGGAAAACTTCAGTATGCATGTTGTTTTACTGCAGCTAACCCATTTGAGCTATTGAGAAGTGGAATTTACAAGGCAGATATGTTCTTCACGCAGCTATGTCCCCTCACAATTTAGTGTTCCAGGGGTTTGTGCAGGGCTTATGACACTATCAGATTGGTTTGTCTTACTGTAGAGAATACCACATAGCTCACAACCACCTAAGCTTCTCAGGCCTGGCTGGCACTTTCATGCTGTGTTGCAATTTCTAGTTTTTATGAAAATCAAGGATTGTAGGCAGATGAAATGTTACATTCAGATATTTCCTCCTTGATTCACAGTAGGAAAATGATACCATTTCCATTATAAAAGCCTGAAATGTATTCTCCTGTTTCCCACCAGAGTGTCGCTGTCACAACCACGCTGAGAGCTGCCATTTTGATCTGAGTGTTTGGCTGGCATCAGGAAAGCGCAGTGGTGGAGTCTGTGACAACTGCAAGCATAACACAGAGGGACATCGGTGTCAAAGGTGCAAACCAGGGTATTACCGAGATAGAGGGAAACCCATGTCTTCTACAGAGGTCTGCAAACGTAAGTGACTATTGTTACGTGTGGTGAGGACAAATGAACGGTGGAAAAATAATTAAAAGAATGATTAAAATAAAGAAATCAATAACTCCTATAGAAGTAACTCATGAGTATTAATATATTTTTTAGTATTCTTTTCCTAAACTACAGTTTTCTGATCAAAGGTCACCTTCCTGATTTTCTGTGCCTATTTCTCCCCCTGGTGTCACACTGTTTTTCTGTGATAACTGTTACCGTTCTCCAAATGCATTGCATTCTCAGGAAAGGTACATGCTTCCTGTGCTTGCATTTAAAATAATATAGTTCCTTTTTTCTTGAGGCATATTTTATTTAGCTGGTTTTTTCTGCATCTTTCAGGACTGTGTGTGCCTCTGTGTAAGCTACTGTTAAATTCCATTTGATTGTGCAACATCTGTGCACATAAATATATATAATAATGGCTGCAGGAGGTGTAGGAAGCATGGGATCAGGCATATCCACTTGGGAGCAAATAGAGCTCACTCAGACTTATCTCTGGATTCTACAGCGGTATTATGGGGTTCTCTGCCCAAATTAATTGCCTCATTAACACTTC
>NW_009617846.1:35768-62195 GCF_000690535.1 Cariama cristata
AGGCACAGAGACACTAATGGTTGTACACAGAGGGTGTACAACCTCTGGATCAAGGTAGTTTGCACTCAGCCAGTCTGGAACCTAGCCCAGATCTCCCTTACTTAGTGTAAACATTTCCTGAGTATCCTGCCAGGCTTTACACATCTGATTCCATCTGGCATCTATTTGGGAGGTTGCTATTTCCAACAATATGCATCATTTCATTTCTCCCTTTGGACAGTTTTCCTTCCCCATAGCTCAGACGTCAGTTGCCAACACAGAGAACTTCATCCTCTGTCATCTATACTCATGCCCACTGACATCATGTACTTTTGAAGCTTTCCTGACCCTTTGATGTTCTTCATCAAGATTCCTCTTAAACACTCAGGTTACAAAAACTCCTCTCCCTAAGACTGTATGGCCTGTGATACTGCTTAAACTTTCTGTCCAGTACACATCCTATGTTTCTGCTCTTTTGTGTTCTTTCCACTGGATCTTCGTGCCAGCACAGACTGCTCCCACATGACCCCTTCTTTTCAATTTCACAATGTTCATCATAGAACACTGATCAGCAGACAGGGCTGGGAGTGAGCTTATCTAAGGCACCCTGTATCCCATAGTCTTCTATGGTGGCCCATTTCTAGTCCTGTTTCTACTCTGAGCAGATTTGCTACAGGGAATTATTGTAATGAGAATAAATTGTTGTGCCAGAAGATTAGCTTTCAATGTCACAGTACCTGAAAGAATCTGTGTATGAACTTTTGTATTTAACAGCAGAGTGATGGTGTAGTCACCAACATCATGTGTAATATTAGATAACCACTAAAGTCAAGGAGCACTGGAGAGCAGCGAAGAGGAAAAAACATTGTTTGAAAATACAGCCTATCTGTGTGGAAACCCTAGAACAGTCTGCCTGGATGAAATCAGACCTTGACTCTGCCTCTTTTGTCTGGTCTGGTTACAGGCCTCTCAGTACCTCCTGCCAATACTCTGCATAGCAAAAGAAAAACTGTTTAGAAATTTACCTTGTCGAAAGAGCTTTATTCCTATCGTGCCAGTCAAGCACAATAACGTTCTTTTCACCTGGGAACATGCTGCTGCCAGCAGAAGGCCCCCAAATGCAGTTGTTTCCACTCTGTTGCATGCTCAGGCCTAGATAGCTGCTTTAGCCACCTGAAAGTTACATTTTTTTCTAGGCTCCCTGTACAGTCAGTGGAGAAACAGGGGGACCTCTAGGGAATGATTTATTGCAGTCTGATGTAGATGCCTGAGATAGATGAGCTGAATTGCCCTCCAGAGGATATCTATTTCTCTTCCTTGACTTAAGAGGTATTCTGGATCACTAGCCTGCCCTAGAGCTTCCGTTGGTTGAGATGAATCTAATGAGTTTGATTTGGCATTATTGCAAATAGGTAAGCATGACCCTATCTGTGCATGATTCAAGTCAATGAGACCTTTCACAGGCATGTAAAGGCATGCATGAATGCTTGCTATATCAAGATACAAGGAAAGGGTATTGCAGCTCACTCTAGAGAGCCTCAGTTCTTACAGGAGACTGATGCACGCACGATGCTTGTACCTGCATGGAAATAGAGGGGACGCTGCAGATAAAACTACAGAGTTATGAGAAACCTGGGAGGGGGGTGGTTAGTCTGTGCCTTTTCTCTTTTACATAAGGCGACGAGGAGAATTCCCACAATGACATTTGACAAATTACCCTAATAGGGTAGTGTTTTGTATGATGAAAGAACTGATCCCCAAACATTTCCCCATGTGGTTTGCAGGCAGTGTATAAGCACGCACTTCATGTTATGCTATACCTCTGCAGAGAATTTTCCAGGAATGTTTCACTACTTTGGTTATTATCAGTGACAGCAAAACCAGTGCAGACAGGCAGAGTTGTTTTGGTTAGAACACACAGTTTGATAGAGTTGAAGACTTCACTTCTAGAACTCTCATCAGCTCCTTATGCCTAGAGCTGATATTAAACTGAAAGGCCTGATACAGGATGTAAGCTAGAGGCCCTCTTCTCCATCTTTTAGGTTGCAAAACTTGCATTGCTTTTAAACTTAATCTAGTGTGGTCTGAGTAAATTGTTCAGGTTGTGTGACCCTAAAACCAACTCTGGCTACTCAGTAAAAAATCAGTTACTGTTTTGAATATTGCTAATATGTAAGAAATGAGACAATTAGACCACCAAGTACGTTTCTGTCATACCTCAGCCAGCTGATCATAAATTGAAGAGCTGCCACTTCTGGATTAGCATGTTTGTGAGGATTTAAATGTACCAGTTCCAGGGCATCATCTCACTTTGAGAAAACCATGCAAACAGTGCCAGTCTAACAACACTAATTGAAAAACCTACCCACTAGGCAAGTGCTGAAAAGCAGTAATAAACTGCAAACAGCAGACTGAATGGATGATTTTGGTGAGAGAAATCTGGTCCTCAGCTTCCCATTTTGAACTCAGAGGAAAAAAAACCCCTCGGAGATCAAAATTTGACCCTTGTGTACAGTAGATACTGAGCTGGGAAAGGAAATCTGATGAAAAAGCTGAATGAAATGCTGTGCTAATCCCTTTGAGAAAGCACGCTTGAAGAGTGCTCTGCCATCCAGAGCAAAGTCTAGGTTCAGCTGTGACATCCCCCTCAGGCTCCCAGAAAGTTAATAGGACAGTGCCCAGGCCCAGAAAGAGTCTTTAAGCATTAGTCATAATAATGAACAGCATTCTCTCTTAATCACTGCTAGGAAAAAAAAGTTGTATAACAATTGGATGTCCTAGCACTATACAAACCATCCTTTGCTGACCCTCCAATGTGAGATTGCAAAGACATTCCCTTGGAAAAAAAAAATATCTGAAATTTGACATGTAAGTGTGAATCTGCTATCCCTTTTTGTCTGCAAAGGTAGCCTGCCTCTGATCCCTTTGCTTCTGCTGTTCCTAGCAGTTGGAGATGAATGACAGCCAGGTTGTGTGTAGAGCCTTGTTTTGACACTGCTTAGATCCATGTTAAAAAAAAAGGCAGGCATGAAAAGAGCCTCAGAGCAAGGCACACACCTGCCTGTTATTGGGGGTGACAACACAGGATTAAGTAGTTTGGATATAGGCTTGTATGGGAGCTTTGACTCAGAAGCCTAATCGTTTCCTAACCAATGGTTAGAAAAGCTGCTGTATCCTTGGCTCTTTCCTGTGGCTTATCTGGAGGCTTAAATGATCCTTCTGAAATGGCACCATCTTTTGTACTCACCCTTTGCTTAGCTTAAAAAATAATGCAGGCATGTAGACCCATTAAAAAAGGTCTCCAGGAAAACAAGCTTTTTTACTCTAAGCACAAGGGTTGAAAATTAAAATGTGCCCAGATGCACATGCACACACACACTCTCTGAAAAGCTCTGCTTCTCATCCTTTTACTTCTGAGCAGAGGGAGTGAACTTTTAATTGTACTATCACAAAGGCCTGATCACATCTTGGTTCAAAGTCTGTCTTAATCAGCCCTGACCACACACACAGCTGTCTATCTTATTTCCTTGATTTAAGAAGCATCATTGGCTAAGTCAATCCCCACATCTGATATGCTTTAAAAATTGCCCCAATTTGGTCATATGCTCCAAAGATGCACATGTATATATTTCAGATTCAAAAGGCTTTGTTTGATTTCTCATTTTGCATCAAATAACCAGAGTCTGCTCATAGCTATATCTTATGAAGTATTATTAGACAGAAGTTTAAGGCAAGATACCTCAAAGTCCACTGAATTACTTGGAGCACTTGCTATTTTCCTGTAAGTTGGGACCATATTGTTACAACCAATATTGTATTTTGCATCTGTGTCCAATTACACGGGAAAGACAGCTGTGCTGAAGGCAGACAGATTTATTGAGGACTTCAGTGGAGACTGCTGTATGAATTATTCATTTTTCATTATTCCTTGTCTCCTCCTTTTTACAGTAGTTTCTGACAAAACAAACTTAGGAGTGAGACTAAAAGCCAAGAGGATGCTTTATGATACTTCATGACCGATTTCCAATTCTAAAGTACAATGATGAAATTTTTCATTACACTGCTGTCAAGGGGAGAACCCAAATAAACCAGCAGTCTCTGAGCCAGAACTGTCTGCACACCGTCCCTAACATAATTGATGATGCCTTTGACAAACAAGGCCATTGTCATGTCGGCTGGTGTTTTGTTAGACAGGGAGGTGGATGGAGAGAAAACTAGGGTTTGCCAAAAGAAAAGAAGCAAAAATCAGCACGGAAAGATGCTGTGTTGTCAAATATTGGGAAATGTAAAAGGGTGAGTTTTGGAAACTTGATTTTATGTTTCTGTAATTGTGAGGTTTATCTGCAAATCTGTGGTACTATTAAACAGATAAAACCCAGTCATCAGCAGCTGCCCCTTCAGCATGTTACATGTGCATCTAAGGTAACTCCCAAAATAAGAGCCTACAACTGGGATTTTGGCCGTAATACTCTGGAAGCCAGACAATGTACACACCCAAGCTGAAATGCTAAATAAACACAGACTGAGTAAAGTGTTTGCAAGCCACTTGTATAACTCATCTGAAAGTGTTGTACGTTTATTGATTCAGCTTGCTTTCTGAGCCACTAGGAGCTCGGTTTCTGATTGGGAATATGCCCCCACAGTTCATTTGGGAACATTAGTTTTCCTGAACTGTAGACCCCCCCCCCCTCCCCCAAAAAAAAAAAAAGATACTTTTTTCCCTACCTCCTTGTCAGCTTCTGCTGATGCTGTCAGTCTCTGTCCTGTAATACTTTCCCTTAGGGACAGGATGGGAGAAGGTCTCATCTTCCTGAATCAGGATCTAGTTTCAGTTGGTGATAGGTAGTCTAATGATGCTAATGATTTACCCATCTGTTATGTGACCCTACCTGATGAAACCTGAAATCCAGAAATAAGATGGGAATAAAGACAGATCCAGAACTTGCAGAAATATAAGAAACTTAAGGTGAAAACTCCACAGGTAGATCCTACATACAGAGATATTAGTGAAATCAGAAACCTGGATTCAAGCCAACCCAGATGTTGGCAACCTCTTACTACTTGTGGCTCAGACCTGTTTGCAGTAAGGGAAGTGTGTGTCTCCCCTCCTTATCCCTAAATCTGACATCCATTTTTTTCAGTGAAAGACAGAACTAAGTGTGTCCTCTTTTAGGATGATTTAGTCAACCCTGCAAAAATCTGGGCAAAAATAATTCAAGTTGAGCAGCAACAAATCAGAACTTGCCTTTGAAACTGTCAGTGCTAATGAGCACATCATTGTTACACCTGCTCTCCAGAACTGACAGCAAAATCCCTGGGTTTGCTCCCAAAGTCAAGACTGTTTTGTGGCAAACAGGCGAGCCTGCTGCCATCCGCCAACCAGCTCATTGTGTTGAGTACATTGCCCATGACAGCACGCTTATTTTCTGTCCTTAGGCTATTGTGCTAGTGTCCCTTGAAAACAACGGACTGAGATCCATCTACAGCAGAGTGTAATAATATTATTAAAAATACTGGCATAAAGAACACAGGGCATGGTGAAAAAAATAACTATGTAGTAAGCAGATCATAAGAGAAATGCCCTTTAAATAAAATTGCTCACCCTTTTTCTCATACTATTTTCAAAAGATACTTTCTTGAGCATCAAATATGATATTGCAGATGAAAGTGAATCTGTCCCTGCTACACTTAACACACTTGCCCCTTCCCCTTGGAAAATGATGTGTGGAATCAGAGTGTTCATTTGGTCTCTTATCTGTGAGCTCATGAAGAAAAGTAGTTTGATTAGAAGTCATGATGGGCAAACTTCAAAAGCTTTGGAGATCATGTTTGGTTCAGATAAGCATCCAAAAGGCTGGCCCCTGATCCAAGCTATCTAAACACCTTGTGTGTCCAACATTTAACTGAAAATCTCCGTTAAAGCAGCTCTTAGCCACAAGATTTTTATTTCTGTCCTCTTCCAGATGGATGAAGTAGTGATGCATTTCCTTTTTAGTCTCTGCTACAAGCAAAAGCCAGGGCACGCTGCTTTGTTAATACAAAAAAGAGCTGAAATATGAAGGCCTGGGGTTCAGCTCAGTTCTCATTTTAATGAAGCTTGTTTGAATACCAGAAAGGAGTGAGTATGTTTATTGCTTGTATTTTACCTCTGCAGAGCTGTTGGCACAAGGCTTGATCATCTCAGCTAGCCTCTGCCCTGATGGAGAGGAGTCAACTGTGGTGGCTTTGCACCACTATCTGTGTGTTACTTTTGACCTCACTCTCTGATGCTGTCACATTGGGAATGTACTGGTCGTGGGGGATTACAACAATTTATTGTCTGTGAAGGCAGAGTTGCCTATAGGAGCTGTAACCATCTGTTTTACTGCCAAGTTGCCTTGAGTTGCCAGGCTGGTGTCAAACTGGCAATAGCATTAGAAAGATCTGGGCTTTTTCCCCCTATTTGCTCATCTCCAGCTACATGTAAAATATGTCTAGTGAGTTTAGAGATCTTCTCTCATTCTGTCTGCCTACCTTATAACAAATCTGCTGGTGTATTTGTACAAAAAATTTCATCAGCTTCCTTACACACATACAATACTGCATGGTGAGATACGTCCCTTAGAAGTCACTGGGAGGAAATTTGTGGACCTTTTGGAGGCAGAAATCGAAAAAATGTTTCAGGTCATCTGAACCACCTGCATAAGCCGCTTCTAGCCCCAGAGGAAACAGTAGTCTTGTGATCTCTGTGTTCATAGGAAAGACAATGTAGGCAATAGCTATCATTTTTTAGCTCGTCCACGCTAGTGAATCTTTTTGCAAAACACTTTAAAAGTGAATCACCTGCAAGCCCCGTTAAAAATACACAGTGGAGGCTTCCTGCTACTGCTTCAAAACCTTGTATGGTCAAGATTTGTGTCAGAAGAACTGACTTTCACACTTAAATGGGTCCCAGTTGTACTTGTTTTGCTGCGCTTAATGAGTTAAAAATAAAACAAGAATAATATTGCAAATGTAGCCTGACAATGCAATGTTTACCAGTTCCGACTTAAAACTACTGAGCATAAGGAAGAGCGCATGAGCTTATCAGCCTTGCAGAAATGTCTCTTAACCAGATGACCCCATGGCGCATAACCTCAGTCACCTCTTACCGTATCTCCATAGCTTGCACCTGCCAGCCAATGGGTTCAGTCAACGCAACTTTCAGCAGAAGCTGGCGATGCCACCCCAAGACGGGATTCTGCTACTGCAAGCCAGGTGTGGCGGGCCCCAACTGCGATAGATGTCTCATGGGCTACTGGGGCTTTGGAGAAAATGGCTGTCGCCCTTGTGACTGTGCCAGAGACTGCGACCAGCACACTGGAAACTGTTTCAATGGGTAAAGAAGCCCTCCTTTGGGTTCACTTTGAGATGGGATTCTCTGAAATGAAAGAAAGATTAACTGAAGTCCTGCAGCAATGACAGTAATTGGAGGGTGTACAATCATTTGAAAAAGTGGCTGTAAATCATAAAAGGTTTCTTAGATTCCATTCAGTGGCTGGGACACTTTAAAGTCCATTGTATTATCCAAGGGGATCTTGAAATGATGACTTTTTGCAGTAATAATAGGCAACTCCACAACGCCATGGAAATATGTACAGCATCTTTAAATAGACCTGTTTGCCTTAGAATAGATGGAAGAGTTTGGAGAGCTTGCTTCTCATCTGTGCCCAGGGTAAAATGCACTACAAGGTCTCTCTCTTGTTTCTAGAGGGCAGGCATCTGTACCCCAAACATGCATTAATCAGTATAGAAATCCTATGATTTGCTGAGTGACTGCTGTTTTATGGGTCCTGCAGGTGTCCTCAGTCCCTAGTGACATCAAGTGGTCACTGACTTTGAGTTACTTAATTCAGTAAAAACAAACAAACAGAAGCAAAAAAGGCCCAATACATAGTTAAAATGCTAAGTCAGCAGTGGTAAGGCCTAAATAAAAGCCTAGATTTCATGATCCCTCTATATGGCATGAAGTCTTGTCTTACTTGCACTCCCAATCTGAAGAAAGCAGGCTCATCTCTCTGGGTACAGCCACATGCTACAAACATCTGCTTCCCACCCATCTCACGTCCTAACCAAGTGTTCTGTTTTGTGTGTCCCCCAGCTATGACAACGAGCCGTTCTTTAGCATCCCCATTGGGGGACGAATCCCTGACCTTGTGCAAACTCCAAGCAATGAGAGTGAAGAGGAGTGGAAATGGAATGACCATGAGCAGGGATTTTCTGCACTGAGGCATCCAGGTACAGCCCAGAGTCCGCGAATGTTTAGTAACTTCACTTACTGCCAGTTCTTTCTTCCCTCCACCATGACTTTAACTTCCCCCACTCATCTCTAGCTTGTCTGTCCCCCATCTGCTGGCAACACCTGCTAATCTGAACTATATAGGTGACCACTACACTCACATTATTATTTTCCAAACCAACTGGGCTATCCAACTGTGGTTTTTGAAACTGGTAAGTTATGAATAAGATTGTGTGGAAAAAATACTCTCCTTTTGTTGTCATAATCACAGTCATAATGCTTATGATTTTACACAGCTCCTTCTCAAGCATTCAGTTGCTGTTCAGAACTTTAAATGCTGTTTGTAAAAAGATCATGTCAGCCATCCCTGAAATGCACTACCTCTGGGGTGGAATGCAAGTGATTTTAAGAGTAAAATATTCCTCATGGCACAACAGCTCAGGAGAGAAAGAAAAGCATACTGTATCCAGCTAAAGTTACAAAGTCAGTAGGCTTACAGAATGAGGTGGAGCCTTCAATATTTAAATAGTTCTCAGTTTTGCTTGCCATGAGTGAAGGCCAGCACTTACCAGCATCAATGGCTTTGTAAGACCCAGAGGTAACAGTGCCACCTCTTGCATATCGACTTTTCTGAGAGGGATATTACCTTAGTATCAGCAAGGATCAGTATTTCTTAGCTTATGGGATTGAACAAGGGTATTATTACTTACATGATTTACGCTTGGATCTGTTTCTTACAAATTGCTTTATTAGTGTTAGTTTATTAACTGTACAATATACCCCATGAGAGCTGCATTTTACTTGACAGTACTGATCAGATTTCAGAACAACTATTGTATCATGTAACAAGAAACAGATTTGCAAGTAACTGAGATCACTCTCAAACTTACTCTTAGGGTCCATCCAGATTATAAAATCTATATACATATAACTTTGTAACTGAGTATCATTTGCTTTGCTTTTCTCTCTCATGTCCTGGCTCTTCTCCAACCCTTTGTGTTCTGCTGTTCTCCTACTAGAAAAGTGTGTGTGCAAAGAAAAGGTGCTTGGAAGCGTCACTGACTTCTGCCAAATGAAATATGCTTATGGTAAGTGGGTAACATGCCCTCAAGGTATGATAATTTCACAATGTTCTCTCTATGCATGTTATTAGCTGATAGCTATGAAAAATGACAGGACTGGCTAAGTCATGGAACAAGAGGTAGGATTTCTTCTGCCTTTTTTGTCTAGTGACATGTCCAGCTTCTGATTAGAACTGAATAGCATCTTTCCTGCAAGGCCCTGTGGTGTGTCCTTTCCACCCAGTTAGCTTCCCTCTTTACAGCTGCGGGAGTGCTAGAATTGCAACTCACTGGAATGGTTGACTTCTATATTAAGAATAAATGATGAAAACCTTGTATCTAAACTGCCATTGTTTTTGCACTCATTATGCAGGTTCAAATGGCCATGCTTGTTTACCAAGAATGTATTTAATACTGTCATTTATGAACACCTGGTTCATGCCAGAAAGAAGCAAGAAAGGAAAGCTCTGGGATCCAAAGGTTTGATGTGCTTGTGTCATGACACAGTGAGGCTGATCTAGATGAGATTACCCTGGCAAAAATTTATGGGATCCTATTAAATTAAAGGAACAGAAATTTATCATGGCAACCAGATGTTGGGCCACAAAACAAAAATGCTTTTTCTGGTTTGTTGTGCAATCATGGAATTTTAGCCATGTGACATGCTTGCAGTCTGATGGGAAACTTCTGACTTCCTTCCTGTAGAGCAGACAGTCCCTTCCCACAGGACAAAATCTTTGAGAGGCCAGTGTTAAAGTTCAACACAATTTTCAAACTGCAAAATATAAAGCCTAGAATCAGTGCACTTAAAATCAGACTGTTAGCTACTGATCTATTTTTTCCACCCTTCCTAGATACACATAAAAGTGCTTTCCTATGATTTCCAAGCATTTGGCATCAGCCCATTAAAAAGTAGTTGTTAAATAACATGGTGAAAGGATCAGTTAACTACTTCAATAGAAAAATCTAGTTTTTCTTCTCCAAATTTATTTAGAAGAACCACGACTGAAGTGGACAAGCACCAGAATACACTTTCTGTGTAACTGCAGTGTTTTTTCATGTCTTCTTTCAAGGTGTTAAATTCTACCTTTTAGCAGCATAAACCAAAATTCATCTAGAAATTCATTGTTGGTCTCTATCTTGGTATGTTTTCTGGCAGTGATAAAAGCAAGAATCCTATCAGCTCATGACAAAGGGACCCATGCAGAAGTTGTTGTGAAAGTGAAGAAGGTCCTGAAATCAGGCAAAGTGAAAATTGCTCGGAGCAACAGAAGCATTTACCCAGAATCCTGGACCAACAGGGGATGTACATGTCCCATTCTCAATCCTGGTAAGGACAAAATGCTTACCAGGTATTTTCCTTCCCCTGTAAACAGTGGTCATAATTCATTATGAACATCAGTGTGGCTACGCCACACTTCTCTTCAGTCTTTCTGGGGCAGAGTTCTTTGATTCATTCTCACCAAAGAGGGAGTCAATAGACAGCTGCCGTAAAAAGCATATTCTTCTCAGAGAACAAAGTAGTTATACCGAAAAGCCCAAACCTCCTAGAAATGTTTTACTTTCAGTGACTTTATTTGATCTTCCAGAATATTTGTGACGAGAAGAATGTTTGTGAGAAAAGGGAATCCCTGCATCTTTATGTCCAAAGACTTTTCTTCCTCACTCTGTATTCTCACATCATGCTTTACTTCTTTTTGGAAAAACTAGACATTATTATGAAAATTTTGGAAAGTGGAGGGAATCTAACTTATTCTGTGTCTTTGTAATGGTTTCAAATAATGAAAAGTAAGTTTTCCTTCTTTCTTCTACCACAAGTTCTAGCGCATTCAATGGCTTGTTCCGTCAAAGCCTAAAGCTGACAACCTGCAGCATATCGGACATCAATCATGGGTGGACAGAATAACACCAAATTAATTTAATTTCAAACCAAGACAGACAGAAAGCTTTCATAATCAGAAAAATAATATTTTAAGTAAATAAAGAACATCTATTTATAACCAGTTCAGGATATGTCTCTAGATTTGCTCCCTAACCACATTCTATCAGAACGATCCATGTTTCTTCACTTTTAATTATGGGAATCTCCCTGCAGCAGTGGAATGGAGAAGTAGGGTAGTAGAAAGCAGCAACTTTCTCCCCAGCTCTGCTGCAGGCAGAAACACTACACTATAGACTGCAAAGCTCCATAATAGTGCTAAATAATGCTATAAGTGGCTGAGCAGATACATTCCTCAATTCAGCCTTCCCTATTGCTGCCTTTCTTGCGCTACAACTTAGTGGACCACTAAGAGAAATATGTTTACTTGATCAATAGCTAAAATCTCTGGATAATCTCAGAATCCTGCAAATTTGAGCCTGGACTCTATTTTTTCAAGTAGAATCATAGAATCATTTAGGTTGGAAAAGGCATTTAAGTTCATCGAGTCCAACCGTAAACCTAACACTACCAAGTCCATCCCTTAAACCATGTCCTTAAGTGCCCAAGTGGATCCTACGGGTCTAATTCTGACAGATTTTGATTACTCACAGCTTTTCTTCATATCACTGGAAGTTCCAAGTCTTTGGGACCATGTCCTGGGATCAAATCCCACTAAGACAAAGACTTTGGGTGTCATTTGGGTGACCAGTAGTGTGTGCTGGGGATCATGTTTCATTATTCAACTGTACACCACAGAAAACTGTGACTTGTCATCATTCTTAAGGCAGCACCTGGTAGAAAAATTACCCTATGTTTTTCCCTCTGAATAGATTAAAAACATATCCACTGAGTGAAAAGAATTCCTTGTGATTCACTTAAAATGTAAGGTTTAATCTAACCTTTAAGCCAAGTTCTCGGCTACAATTAGCCACATACAAGAGACAGCTGTTTTAGGAAAGGCTGAGCCAAATCAAACTTGGTACAAATTTTTCCTCTTATGGCAAAATGATCTGTACTGTGTCAGAAACAAATTTTGTCTTCCATTATCTGTGCCAAGTGAAAGACTGCATCTGAATTTGCACTGAAGTGTAATATGGACACTGAGCTGTCTTTTCATATAGTTCTTGAATTTGCACATAAAATTTTTGCTTAATGTAGTCCAAATGAATAAGGTGTTTTCCTTTACTTAAACTCCAGTGGCACAGTTGTGCATAATTAAGTACTTACCAGTGCTCCCTGTGAAACTGTGGAAGCCCTGAATCAGACATGAATAAAACATATTGCTTAAATATGATGAGAGTACATCTGATCCCACACAGATATTTGAAGAGGGAAAATATCACAGGACATTTTTCTCCTTTGTACCTCTCTAGCTTTACTTTGCACCTCTCGCAAAACATAGGGCCAAAGACATATGGCTCAGAAATTTAGATGCTAGAGATACAGATGTTATGCCATTGCCTCTTGATATAAAGCTATGGACAGGTCCCAGCCACTGCAGTTCTGCAGATTTCAACATACTGATTGACTGAACGCCTGCCCCAAGATCACAGTATACCTTGACTCATGGTGGAAACCTTATTTTTTTCTCTCTTCTTGGGGCTTTTTACACCCACACAGAGTCACAGAATCATTGAGGTTGGAAAGGACCTCTGGAAATCATCTAGTCTGCACCTTTACCCTCCTTTCTATACAAACATTAGCAGTTGCTTCCCAGCACACAACTTTCAAGAAGGGCAGTAGTGGCAGGAGGGGACAAAGGCATAAGTAGCAGCCACCAGATCCCTGCAGAGCTGTGTGCAGAACCTCACACATAACTCGCCCTGAGTGCCTCTCTGTTTCTCTAAATTCTGATAAATGAGGGAATTTTACTTACTATGGTTAATACAACACAAAGAGTGCTTATCCGTTTACTAAGGCAATGACATGATTTTATCAGTAGTACTTGTTTCTTGTCTCCATGTGTAGTTACCCACTTTTTTGTTCACAGACCTCTTTTTTGAGGCCCTGCTGCTATCTGTATCTTCGGATTATAATCTATGAAGTCTGGCTTACTATTTTCATATATAATACCAGCTTCCACATCTGTTCAGATGGAATTCTGCTACTCATCATACCTATACAAGCCATCAGTAATGCTACTGCAGCACATGGAGTTAAAATGGCTTAAAACAAAAGTCAGACAGATCAGACTCAAACCTGGTCATCTGCATGTGGAGGTGTTGAATTTGTAAGTGGTAAGGCCACTGGAACTAAATCAATTTGTAGCTGTAATTCCTGAGCATAATCACATGACAACATTGAATCTGTGTGCCCAGGAGTCAGCATTGACAATATCCACGTGAAAGTATGAGTATGTATACACATAAGATTGCACATGCATAAACTGGATGAAGCTGGCTAGGATGCTATGTGCGAGATCCTTATGAAACAGATAAATTCTGCATTCAGTTCTTTTTTCTTCTATTCATTGACTGAAGTTTTTTTCTGTTGTGGTTTTTTTTTTCTTTTCTTTTTTTTTTTCTTTTTTCCCCCATACTAGGTACTGACTATCTTATAGCAGGCCAGGAGGACTCTAGGACCAGCAAACTCCTTGTGAACATGAACAGCCTGGTGAAACCCTGGAAAGCGTATTTGGGAAAACAAGTATCAGATATTCTTCGAACTGGGTGCAAATAATTTCTGCTTCAGAAGTTACAGTGCTGAACTTTGCCTTTTAGTAACACTGCAGTGAAAGGTGTAGCTAGCTCATGCACTTCCATTCGACATGCTCCTAGCTGAAGTGATGAAAGCAGACTTGCCATCCTTTCTCCTTTCGCATGCTTAGACAAGAAACTTGGGACATGACTACTTTTTTCAAAAAATGCACAGCCTTATCATACAAAATTAACTAGTGCATCATACATAGGTTACAAGTCAGTTCTTAATTTGAGTCTGATTCCACACACCCAGAAAATCATTTTACAAGGCAAAACTAAAGATATGGATTAGTGTTTCCATACTTCAGGTCAGTCTGATATTACTATGTATAAGCTGCTTACATAATGCATTCATTAATTTGGTGTAGGTTTCTTTATAAGTGACCACTAACAGGCAGCAATTTCTTTCAGCTTTACAAGTGGCATAATACTACACAAGCATGTCAAATAATACTTATTTAAAAGAGCTCAGATTGATTTAACATCAGGCTGCAATTACGCCCACATAACAGGTTGCTTTCTAGAAGGCAATATTATGCCATTGCTGAACAGAAACAAACTAACATGTGACTTATCTTGGGACAGAGTCCTTTATAGATGTACACTGCTATCATCAATATTTAGCGCTGAGGTCTGCTGCAGAAACCACCTTGGCTCAAACTTGATTCCAAATCCAACCCTTGCTCTCTAAGGTAATTTTGTTCTTTGCTGTAGTACTTTAGTCTGTAACACCACGAAGGTTTCACAGTGATTACCGCTAAAAAGCCTTAATGCTAGGAAAGAGCCCAAACATGTAAGGAACTAGCAGCTGCTCTAATGTTGAGATTGTAACACTATGAAAGCTACAAGGCAGAAGCAGGAGGAGGTAAATGGATTGGCTGGGCTGTGTATTAAATGAGGTAGCTATAGTTCCCGTGGGAGTAACCTGGCTATTTGAACTGTGCTCAAGACCACTGCCATCTGATAGCACTTAGTGCTTTCATTCAGCTTTATTTCTCTTGGTCACACTTCAGGTTAAAATACTGAAGCTAGGCTTCCTTCCCATTGTGCCTGAGGATTATTTTTCCCTCCACAGAACTATAGGAGTGGTAACATCTGCACTCTAGGTAAAAATAGATCTGTTCTGCAAAAGCATTCTTCCTAAATCAATTTTACCCTACCTTATAGTAATTAAGAGGTAGGTACTTAAATCATTCCCAAACACAATATTTTGAGGAAAGTGTAGTTTAAGAGCTGCATCCCCTGTTTAAGGGCTCATGATCAAATGAAGTTGGTTGGAGCACATGCCCTCTTCAAGTAAAGCAGAAATTATAATGAATCAGTCTTCTTTCAGGGGGTTACAGGGAAAAAGCATGCACACATACTACTTTTGTATATTTCTATTCCATGTCTATATTTTTTTTAAAATTTTCAGGGAACAGGAGATATCTTCATTTAGCACTGACTGGCACATGGAGTATCTAGAAAATCTTAATACTAATGCAGAATGATGGAAGTCCCAGTCTACAACTCAGGCCAACAGTTTCTTCCCTTTATCATTGGGAACCTGAAAAAAACCAGCTTCTCTCATTCCATTTGTTGCCATTTTCCTTTTAACTTCACATTGGTCGAACAGCAGAAAAATCCTCAGCTCATTTGGAAATGGATGACAGGCAGATATCTACAAAATAAAAGCCACACTTTTTTTCCCCAACAGTGAATAAACAGTGTTTCTTCTTCCCTCCTTTTCAGGAAGTCTCCCCTCCTTCATTGCCATTGCTTTCCTTTGTTCTCTTCATTATTTACTTGTTGTTACCTAAAGTGGTATCCAACAACGTGGCATCTCCAACAAGCTATTTAATTAATGCAATAAAGTACTTTCTAATCAAGGAATTTGGCTTAATTTGACATGTCAGCTTACAGAAATTAAGAGCATAGCAACTGCTTTCTTTACTGTCTCCAGAAGCTGTCTCACAACAAAAAGATTGACTAGTTCTCTTTCAAATATCAATCAAAATAAAGATGTGTACATGAATTTACAGTCTGTTCTCAAAGGGCCTCTCAGAACAAATGAAAATCAAGTGTAGATTTAGAACTAAACTAAGGAACATGCTTTTCAACAGAGGCCATTTTACCTGCAGGGGATCTTATTTAATGCTGATCATATTCCATTTTGGTTTACAGTCAGTACTATATTAAAGCAAACTCCCATATTCCACTTTTTGCGCCAGACTGGTGATTTTGTGGGAAGCATAAACATCTGCATACTTCCTTTCTGTGGCTGAAAGGTTTTTTTTGACATGGTCATTTACAAGCATTTCTAGCTACCGCTAGTAGAATACTATTTGGAACAGGAACACTGATTCCCTGGTGTGTTCTCTTGGGGCCTGCTATAATACAGTGACTAATAACTACCAAATGCAAACACCATTGTATGCAAACAAGATAGTCATCAATGTATCACACATTTCAGATTATCTCAAAAGTAGGCAATACATACATAGACTTCAGAGAAAAGTGTAAAGCAAGTAGAGTGGAGGAACCCAAAAATAGTCAGCTAATTTCTTCTCCTCCTTTTAATTTCTCATTCTTTTTGAACCTCTAGTTTACTTGCTGGTACTTGTATAGCTAAGTCTACTTCATTCCCTCAGTTAGAAACACTGTGCATTTTTTTCCTACTACTAGCTCGTGTTTAATGGCTTTGCTCTACAGAGTAGCAGGTATTCCATAAGCATGGAATTTAATTTGAAAGTGAAAAATGAAAGCACATTAGGAGTCAACACTGCAATTTGACTTTTTATTGGTATCACTACTTCTGCTAATTGGGTATCTCTGAGTTGACAGAGAAGAAAAATAAAAGAATAAAGTTCCAACTCGCACAAAGCTACCATGTGCAATCTCTGTTCTGCAGTGCTACAATCCAGGTAGCCTATCTGAAAAGAAGTATCTAAACAGAAATGAACTGCATAGATCAAGTTAGAACAGCTATTGATTAAAGAAGAGATGAGAAAGTTCAAATTCATCACCATGAGGTTTTGGAAACAAACCCAATTATTTTCTTGTGTACTGATACATTAAATGAAGATGAGCATGAGAGTGAAAGACGACAACTGTCTTCCTAGTAGAAGCTGTTATGTATTCCTCAGAACAAGCAAATGAGGTCATACATAGTAAATTAAAAGAACTACCACAGAAGGTATGGTATTCCTGTACCAAAAAATAATCGTTTTGTAGGCCTGTTTACAATATCACATACCTTGTGATCCTCTCTGTGACTATGTGTCTTAGGTGGCACAGTAGTACAAAGAATACCACCATGGGAAAAAGGATGCATTTTCCCAATACAAAAGTGGCTGGACAGCCTCTTTTAGTAAGTCTAAAGTGGAACCTGTCTTTAAAATGGCCACATGAACAACCCTACAGCACCCAAGCAGCAGCAACCACAAACCAAACAGTAGCAATGGTGTATTACTTGGAAATCCTGCATAAGGATGAAAATAAAAGTCTTTACCCACAAGAAAAGAAGTCTGGAAAGCTGTGGAAAACTTATACTAGGGCAGGTGATCAGCAGAGGGCAACAAAGAAGATGAGAGGACTGGAGCATCTCCCTTATGAGGAAAGGCTGAGGGAACTGGGTCTGTTCAGCCTGGAGAAAAGACGACTGAGGGGGGATCTCATCAATACTTATAAATACCTTAAGGATGGTTGTCAAGAGGATGGGGCCAGACTCATTTCAGTGGTGCCCAACAACAGGTTAAGGGGCAACAGGCACAAACTGAAACACCAGGAATTTCCATCTGAATATAAGGCAAAACTTCTTCACTTTGAGGGTGACAGAGCCCTGGCACAGGCTGCCCAGAGAGGTTGTGGAATCTCCTTCTCTGGAGATATTCAAAACCTTCCCGGATGTGACCCTGTGTAATTTGCTGTAGGTGACCCTGCTTTGGCAGAGGGGTTGGATGAGACGATCTCCAGAGGACTCTTCCAACCCTGACCTGTCTGCGATTCTGTGAAAGCTTGAAGCAGAAACACATGCAACTTTTCACAGATAGCAGCAAACTCAGGTTTGCTGGAGGTAAAAGTAGTTCTAACAGCTGTGCAGCACATGTATCCATGACTACATGATCATTCTGGCAATGTGGACCCTTAAAGCATCAAAGTAGTTCACTAAATGGCCATTGCGAGTGCTGAGCCCTAACTCCAATGTACCAACACATTGCTACTAACGCTTCTCCAGCTTCTGCTCTTGGCAAGCAGCTAAGAAGGAAAATGCACCTATGCACAACCTTTGTGCACTGCTCTTCTGAGTGGCTCACTGCTATAAAGAATAAGTTTTCTCTGTAGCGTTTACCACGTCTCAATTTTTCCAAGCTGCTTGATGTAAGCTTTCTTTGAATTTATACAATTCACATGATGTGCTCCCTCTAGTCCCCCTGACCTGGAAAAGTTAGTGTGTTATTTGTTATGTGTTGTAGCACTTTTTTTTTTTGTACTTAAAACTTCAATTAAAAATACTCAGACACTTATACTGATGTGAGGTTTGGGATCTGTTTTTAAAATTTTAAACCATGCAGTCCTCAAACCACACGCACATTCTTTTTAAGTTCATAAGCCACAAACATTCCAAACATCAGGTTCTTGCTTCGACAGCATTAGCACAGAGTCAGGAAAATGGAGAAAAACATTTAGCTAATAAGGCAACCATGACATGTTATTTTTCTACTGAGCAACTTATAAAAAAAATGTACATTTGGTATAAGAACATGTACAGATTAGAAACACAAAACAAGTACAGCTAATTTATGTAAATGACATGTTAATTCAGTAACTGATCAAAACCCAATCCTGCAAAATCTTACATGTAGGTGCTTGCAGGTGCTCAATTCCTAAAAGAAATATACACATGAAGTTTTACTGGTTTGAGATCTAACGAGGTCTAAAAAAAATACCTAATACATCCTAAAACTGCTCCTTTACACAGACCTGATTTGTGGGATAAAAGGCAGGAACATAGAAATGCATGACAGGTAGGTGGAAGATGCCCTACCTATAAATGCTCAGAACTTAAGTAGATAGAAGTCTGCTCGTGTCAGTCTCCATACTTAAAATCAAGCCAGCGTATTACAGAGACTTACCCCTGCAACTCTACATTCTAGCTGCACTTACTCTTCAGGGTCCTGTACAAGTTCTTACCTTACCTGAATACTTCTGTTGAGAAAACTGTACCTCTAAGACCCAGTCTTAATTCTTCACACATTAATAACATTATAAATATGGCCATCATTCTTTTGTTTTGCGGCTTAGTGATGAGAAACACTATGATGTACCACTTTCAAATGCACAGGTCTGAGTCTTAAAAGAGACTTCTGAACCAGGAGACTGTCCTTGTATACTGGTACTAGATAGTAGCTTTATGTCAGGTGTAGTGCTTTCATGACAAGTAACACAGGCCAACATGGTACAAGTTCTGCTAGCCCAGATTCTCAGGCCCTTGGATCTTCTGCATTTGAAAAATCATGATTCTAGCTCTGAAAATATCAACTCCAATTCATTTATAACATAGCCTTTATAGAAAAAAAAAATCACAAGCACGGAGGATATTTCAGCCGTTAACTGTGCAGGTTACAGCCATTAATAACATCTGTATGCACTCCCAATATAAAAACATAATGGTTATCAACTGGACTAATTCTAAATCAGCAGTTTCACACACAGCATAGGAAATGCTAACAAGCATGGCATCCAAATATCAAATTCTGCCAACCTTTACTTGTTCCATGCAGGGCCAAACTGGAAGAAAATCAGCTGGATCCAACCTAATTCAGTAGTTTAGGTTCTTTATGTTGCAAAGAGAAGGAAGAGATAGCCCCTTGGACCAGGTAAGGGAACTGAGCCGATACTTCTAAGGAGAAATATGACTGGCTGGAGGGGAATGGGAAGCAATACTAGTATTTGGGGGCATATGAGAAGGGGACAAGATAGAAACCAAAGGAACAGGGTGGAGGCAGCAACACCCTCATAACACTAAGAAAAAGGTCAGAAACCACAGATATAGAAATCTAACACCCCTCTCCCATACAGCACTCCATGAAGGGAATGAGTGCATTATGAGGGGATGCTTTCACCTTCTTAAGAGGCATAAGGAACTTGTTACATTCAGAAGCAAACAAATCAACTGGAGCTGTCATCAGATCTGGTACATCAAATCCTATAGCCACTTACCCTTCACATCATTGTCGCAGCATCTGGATTAATCTGCAATGTGCAATCACTACAAATCTTCCTGTGCTCTTTGTTTTGGCTATAACAGGGCCTTCATGAGCTGTCTGCTCACAGATATATCAATACCAATTTGTAATAAGCTATTTGTAAAAAACAACAACAAAAATCAAACACCCCCCCCCAACCCCAAACCCCACAAAACACAAAAAAATCCCAGCAAAAACATTTCTTCCTGTTTTAGAGACTGCCCCTCCATTCAGGCCCTGACTGCTGACTGTAGCTCATGCTAAGAACATGGAATTCACTGGAAGAAACATACACACAAAAAAGAAGAGATAAAGGAAAAGTCCAAGGATTCTTGAGGAAAGTAGAGTCAGTAACAGACAGGTGAAATATCACAGCCCTACATTAGGCAGCCAAGGCCATACATTCTGCTTCTGACACCATTGGGTGAAATTGCCACCTCAAGTTTATTTTCCTTGAATTAGGAAGCTTTTTTGTATATCAAGCAGCAAACACTGCACTCTCCGCAAGCAGGTCAAAATATTTAATAATTTCAGTTAAATTAGCAAATGGCAGAAAATTAAGCAATATTCTAAGCATTTCAGTGTGTTGTATGGGGCTCCTTTCAGCAGATTTAAATGCATGAAAAGGCTGTTGCAGCTTGAACCACTGGATGAATGCGCAGGGTACTCTAATCATAAACCCCTGTGCTTCTGGCAGCGATGTGTGCAAAACCTATTGCAAGCTTTTACCAATGCTATTAACATGTTAATAGCAGCAGTCTGAACTGCTCAGGGTGTCTTAGTAGAGAGAGTTACGAATTACATTTACTAATATTTCAGTATTTCAGCAGTCTTTGACCTATTTCTTAGCCTTCATACTACCAAGATACATCAACGTTTGAGAGACATAAGCTGCTGCTTCTTCCATGCTCAGCCACAGATCTGTATGTCTTGAACTAGAATTCTAGTCATCTTACCCCATGCAGTCAGAACTAACCTACAGCGAAGTACACAAAAAAAAAAGCTTAACATCTTACTGTTTCAGGCCTTGAGAACCTCATGCTCTAGCTATGAATTCACCATCAAATTACCTAGTTTGACATTTTAAATAACTTCACACTGATCCATGAACCATATTAGGTACTATCTTGCATTAGTGGGAAAGAATTCTAACATCAGTGTTGCAATCATTGCTGCAGTTCTCCAGTCTTCCTCTGTTGGGTGGGCCTTCTCTCAAGTTCTCAGTATCACTAACAACATCAGCTCCAGAGGGGTTAAAAGCAGTTGAAAAACTGCAGACAGGCTGGTGCTTTTCAACAAAATGAAGTCATGTCCAATGAATAGAGCTGATTAAGAATAAATGAGAAACTCCTGGTAGCTTCTCTACACTGTTCCACGCTAACACTCCTAGAATTTTAATGAGAAGTAAAACAAGAGTCTAAGAAGCATATAATATCCTTTTTTTTCTTCCCTAGGAATAAGAAAGTAGGTTCCACCTATTTAGGTAACAACTTTCCTCAAAGAGATTCATTGACGTGTGATCAGATAAGTGCCTTAGATGAACAGGAGACATTGCTGTAAAGCTTAACAAGGACATTCTCAATAAAAACCGCATAGGATATAGATCTTGTTTCCAACACAGCCCTGCCAGATCCCCAGATCTAATGATCCTTAGAATAAAATGCAAGATAAACATCTCCCTCTAGACATCGTTGTGTACATCGTTCCTGTTGTAGAGAAGAAGAAAAAAAAAAGGTCATTTTTGGACCTGAAGCAAGGTTGTATCTCTAGGAAAGTTACTAAACACAAGTTAAAAGTCTTTGAAACGCAGGAACGCAGGTAGTCTCTACTGCAGAGAAAAAGCAGGAAAAAATTAATGAGTAACTTTTAAACACATTCTGAAAATGGAATTTTATCTAATCTTAACTACTTTTCAGTAGTTAAAATATATTCTAAAATATAGTTATGTTGAAACAATCAGCTATGAGAGAAGTTTTATAGGCAATCTTTATCCGCATCAGGAGATGTGACACATGCTCCACTGATTCAAGTTTAAGTTGATTGCAGGAACAACCTCATCCTAACAAGCAAGTTATATACGAATTTGTGGCCTGCATCATGCAGGGGTTCCAGCCAGTTGATAACAGTCCTACCCAGCCTTCAAAACTATGGCTTGTTTCACCACCGCATTAACTCCAGAATTGCAAGGGTGTGCAACAAATGAAGAAGAATGATTGAAACTGAAAACTGAAGTATTACATAGGAATATTGTACAAGGCAGTATTTTAAGAGCAAGGATAAAAGTCTGTAGGATGAATGTAATTAAAACCATCTCTTTTTATTCTAAAAAGTAAATGGATAAAATCCAACTGGGATTATATCTGCACGTAACTGTTTGGGCTAAGTAATTCATATTAAAAACATATTCTACTATAGAAGCACTTCATGCCTTGTTAACAGTTCCTTTTAGCTAAACTCTAATAAACATTTAATCACACTCAGCACATCCGTTTTTATAGGACAGAGATCAACTAAAAGGTATAGAATTAAATAAAAAGCAATTATTTCCTAATGAAATTGTTCCTTCTCTCCACCAATGACTACTTTTGACTTGATATACAAAAGCACCCGATACACCATGCATAGAATCATTACAAGATTACTCCATGCAAACAATTTCTCAAAAACATTTGAATCTACTACTCCCCTCCCAAGAATCAGTAGCTCATTGATGGCAGATAGAGAACCAAAACATTATTTATGCACCAAATGAGAAACACATTAGAACAAGACAGCAATATGCAGCTGTAAGTTTTGCATCCAGACAACAAAAATGCAACTTATCATCTGCTTATTTCACAAGCTTGCCGCATATTGCCAGGGATCATTTTATTATCTTCATTACATACTAAAATAACCACTGATTGATTTTTAGACTTAAAATGGGAATACACAACTGTAGAGGAAAATCATGTAAACAAAGCAATGCTGGAAAACATAATAGAAACAAGGAGTTACATTATCTATACATAGACAACTGCATTAGTTTCCATAGCAAAAAAAAAGAAGTTCCAGACAATTTATTTTTTCCCCCCCATTCATCTACAGTTAAAAACAAGTCTGCTACTAGAGATGGAAAAATCTCCATGTAAATTCTGTAATACTTTCAAGGGATATGAAAGACAACTTGACCCTAAAATTGCATCATCAAAAGCAGCTGCAGAGTCCACACTGAATAGCTTTTCTTTCTTTACTTTCATGGGTCTAAGGAAATGGCAATATGCATTTACTGTCAATATACCTTCTAATTCCTACTCTTTCACTGACGTGCAAGCTATACTACATAGTTGTCACGAACTTAAAATCCAGAAGAAAGTCAGTTCATTTTACTTAACGCATCAAAATACAAATTCCATGGCAGGAAACGTAATCTAAGAACTAAACCAGAAAACAGGAGGGAGAGTACTACGTCTCAACATATAGCCCTAATCCCTTTTCAAACAAATCTTTATTACTGTTTTAAGTTTTTAATGGTGAAAAAAAAAAAAAAATCAGTAAAAAATAGAACAGGCTGGCACTCATAGCAGGCACAGAAGCAACGGTAGGGGGGGAGGGGAGAAAGAGAGTCAGTGAGGTGAATGAGAAAGACTTGATTTTTTTTTTATTTTCCAGTCCAAATCACATCACTTCCACTTTTAAGGGATTATCCAGAATGCAAATATAGTGAAGTGACGACAGTTATGCTAGTTTCTAATTTGATAAGGACAGGAGGAAAAGAAAGTGATAATTTCCACAAAGACCTCTTCAGGATTAGAGCTATAACTTCCTTTCTCAAAACACCTCAAACATCTTACATAGTTTTTCACAGTTTCTCATATGAGGCCCTTACACATATTCCATATTTGTACTGGATCTAGCATAACAGGTTACCAAGCCACAGCAGACACAGAAAGAAGCAACTCCATCCTAAACACACCTTCACATATGTTAGATTCTATGCAGCAAGTTCCCTCTGTCAGTATTAGGTTCAGGTTCCTAGCTACTGTAGGACCAGGATTCTTGCATTTTATGTTTTGTACGCAGATGCTATAAATACTGTTACAGAGGATAAATCCAAAACCTGTAGAGCATTGAGACAACGTGGGAAAGAAAAGCACAGCAGAAAAAAAAAATACGAGGTAAATCGTTCTTAGAACAGAGCACTCCTTCACAAATGGCTCTTGCTTCTTCACAAACAACGCATTGGATTTCCATTTGAACAACCAAAAGCTTGGGCGCACGTGATTTTTTTTTTTTTATTTATTTGGTGCCCAGTGTTTATCTGATTGCCTAAGATTTCATTTTCATGGTCCAATTGCCTTAGTGCCAAGGTTTATCACTGCTGGTTTTGTGCCCATTTACTCAGGTTAACTTGGCATTTGTCTTCCTATGCCTGAAAGAGTCACACTGAGAAGCTCTGTCACATTTTGTTTCTTTGAAAAGCAAAGAGATGCTGAGAGTACCTGCTATCCATGCCCTCAGAACTAAGTAGTTGTCAGCCACTTAATTGCCTACAATTTTTTTTGAAGATCCAACAGCTGTACTGAAATATAAACAGCTCAAACACACCGTAAAATTTAACAGAAATTCCCCTCATTCAGAAGCATCATCATTAACACGGAAACAACTTATGCAAACAAGAAGATACCAAAAGATTATATGGAAGCAATGTTGCAGAGCACTCAAGACTGCTGCTCAGAAGGACAGGCAAGTGCTTAAACATTACTAGACTTACTGGGTCGCATTATTGCCACTACAACTTTTTATGCTTTGGTTAAGTTAACCAACACATAAGGAGAGGAAAAAAAAAGCCACAAAAAACCCTGCAATGAACAGTTACTGAAGCCACAGGTACAATTTGTTTTGTAATACAACTCTCACTGCCTACATTTTGCTAGGAAAGAAGAATGTAGCATTCCCTTATCCACACGTATTAAACTATAGTGAATTAGTATTAAATTACTTGCACCTCTAAAGTAATTTTTAAGTATTTTAACAGCTGTTCAGGTCCTCTGTAGTGCTGGTTCATGATCCAGTCTACTATACCTCCTGAAAACACTTTACGTTTTTTATGCCTTCCTACCTGGGGCTGGGGAGAAAAGAATGGGACAAGAATACAAATCTGTCAAGTGAGAGCAACTGATCTTCACAACTCACAAATTGATTCAAAGTCTGCTTACAACACAGAAGGGTTATCTCAAAACCAAGCAGTGTTAACAAAAAAAACCAAACAAACAAACAAACAAACAAAAAATCACACCACACAAACACAGGAGATTTCAATGAAGATAAAAAGTATTTGCTTTTTAATATGCACTTAAGTCACAGTATCTGTTTTGAGATCATTACACCCGGTAACATTTTCATTATATTCTTGAAGTATTTCACAAGAGCCCATCTATACACTGAAGGAGCAGGTAATAACTAAAGGAACTCAAAACCTGTTGTTTGAGAGCAGAAATAAAGCCAGTGACCAACATTCTTTCCATTCATCTTTATCAATGGTTGCACAACACATAATTTTTAAAAATGCAAAACCATCACAGTAAGTAAATTAAAATCAAAAGGAGATACGCATTTCAACATTTTTCTGACAGTCCTTACCTGGCGCCAGTAGTAAAATGCAACCATAATCTAATAAGACCATTTGAAACTATTTTACAAATTCTAGATGTAAGCCATTTTCAATGTCCTGTATCACTCTCGCAAAAAAAAAAATCTTTAAAGGAAAAAACAATCATTTAATGCAATTTCTATTAATAGAACAGAATACATTAAAAAAGACAGCTATTGATCAGAACACAGTGAAATGAAAACAGACCTGGTGTGTTAGTGGAATTTTAGTTGAAAGATATATTTAAAGACATTATTCAAGTCAAAACTCAAGGAGAACTTGAGGGTAAAAACCAGCTGTTAAAGTATTAACTGTGTCTGATAGCAGGGTACACAGTACATATACATACTCTTTCTTTTTGCAGTACCTATTTGCAAGGCTGTAGCACTGAGATCTCTCCTTTCGCCATAAATTATTTACTATGATACAGTGTATAGAACAATGGTGAAACATTTCTTTACAACTCAGAAGACAGACATACTGCAAAAGTCCATGTCTCTGAAAATGAGAAATGGAGACAACAGCCTCCATGCATCTTCATTAGCTAGATCCCTTCTCCTCTTTGGCAGCAGAAGCCTCCATAGGAATAGCTTCCAAATCTTTGCTTGACTTCTCTTTTTCTTCATTTTCATCCTCTTGAGGGTAAAGATC
>NW_009617846.1:62210-70933 GCF_000690535.1 Cariama cristata
CATTCCTGCATGGCACGGAATTGGTCCACACAGTCTGATCCCTTTATTTCTTCTGTGCTATAGTGGAAACAAGAAAAGGCTGACTTGAACTGTTCCCCACAAGGACCACTAGCCATTCCACCCAGACATGGGCAATTCCAATTGATATCTCCATTGGGCAATATCAATCCTGAACAAAGAAGAGAAAAAAAGTTAAGCGCTCCTTCCAAAAATTTACTTCAGTCAGTGAAAGCTGCTAGGTTGCAGGTATAAGTTGAAGTACTAACAATGTTACATTAGTTCTGCAGCTTCAAGGGTGCTAAACACCTTTCACTTCCTGGCCAATCTGTTTTTATCTCTGATCTGTACGATCCTTTACCGGGCACAAGTGAGATTAGTTCTATATCTCTGTCTGAATTAAGTCTTTCTCTCTGGACTACAGATCACTGAGAATATTCTAAGGAAACTGCAAAACAGATCGAAGTCAAGTCAATCCACCTGCCAGACTCTGTCATGGGAACAAGCAAGCCTTAAAATTTTGTCATACAATTCATAAGAATTTAATTCCAGTATTAACACTAGAATTCTTTTAAATCAAGTTGGATGGATCCATTTTTCTTCTTGTTTTAAATGAACTCTGGAATACTAATCCACAACTTTCCCGCTTAAAATTGGAACTGGAAAAACAGAATTACAGAAACAAAAATCAGTTTACTTGTAAGACACAGATTAAGTCACATGCCACAGAACACAAGGAATAGTGAGAGCATGCCAGCCTGACTGGTTCCCAGAAACCAAATTGCACTTTAGATCATAACTGAAAGCCAGTTAGGTCTCATTTTAGACTCTAAACTGGAACAGCTGTAAACTTCTGCTCTGGAACTGTTCAAGTCATCACAGAAATACTTCAGTGATGGAATAGCAAGATGAAGATTTAAATTGGCATATGTTCTTTGAGACATCAGCTGATTTGCACAATGAAGTTCAAGCAGAAAGCCAGAGAACCCATTTCCTCTGTAAGTTTTAGAAAACCTTTTAAATAGTCAGGTATAGAAACGTAATATAACGGACTTGGTCATGTGGGCTTCTAGAGTCTCTAATACGTTGCTCTAAAGCAATACATCTCCATCCCCTTGCTCTACTTTGCATGAACATACATGTAGTTATGTTCATCTACTAAGAACAAGAGAAATACTGTGCTGTGATCCAAGCTGGTTTCTTCTTCACTTTAACAGTTCGCTCTCCTCCTCTCTAGTAGACTTCCTTAACTTCATCTCCAGGTTGACTTTCTGCAGAAGCTAACAGCATGTGCATAAACCTGAAGTTTAAGTACTTTCCCTTCAGAAGCAGGTACGAAAATACCATTGTCAGAGAATAAAGCCGCATTAATTCTGATCCGAACATGAAATTATATTTAGGGTCTGATGTAACTTTACATTACTAAAATACTCCCACAGAATTCAATAAGCCTACTTATTTTCTTTGTCCTGTGGGATCATGATGTTCCAGACATGCTTCTCTCCCACTAGCAACTCCTTGGAGATTAGGCCACAGTATCATTAATCTTATGTACTGGTGCAGCAAAAGCAGCTCAATCATATTTATTGCTATATTAAAAGAATGAAAATAAAATTTTACTCTCATTTGCAATTCATCAACAATGTGCTCTAACTCAGTCAATGCAGTTCAGCAGAAAATTACACTGAGTCAGTCAAATCTCAGTGTTGATCAGCTTCCTTTTCATTACAGAAATTAAGTGCCTCCTTGGCACGACTTAGTCAGCTAGGTTAATACTGTCATTTTTCATAGATCATGCTTTATTCGACAAGATAGTTTTGTAAAATATCTGTAACCACCACTGTACCGAGCAGATATACCTAGTACACTGCATGATGGCATCTCTAGCTGCTTGCAGGAAAAGCAGAACTTCCAAGACAAGGAAATGAATGGCTGGTGCCAGATTCCTTATTGCCAAGGATGACATAAAGCAGAAAGATGTTGATCATACAGTGTAGAAGAAATATGGCTTGCTTTGTAAACAAGATTTCGATGTTCTATATTCCTCCTTACTACCATCAACCAGTCATTTTAAACAGTCATTTTTCTAATATTTCAAAAAGAAAAAAAATACATGAAGAGTTTTGAAATGTTCCTGAAAACACCATAGCAATAAAATTACTTGTAAAATAATTCTCTTAAAATTGTTCTTTTAGAACCAGAACTCCCCTGTAAGCATGTAAATTTTAACAACGATGTAAGAGTTAGCCCACAAACAATACATTCTTGTGTATCACATAAGCATTGATTTGCACCTATTTGATCACTAAAATAGCATCAGTTTTTTGATGTTAGATGCACAGAAATCATACCTTAAAAAACCAAAACAAAAATACAGATGAATAAGGCAAGCATTTCCTCACTGATAATCACAGCAGAATGCACACTGCAATGAGTAAGTGTATCAGGTAGCTTAGAACACAATTAAAACAGAAACAGATTTCATCCATCACTCTCCCTGAACTGTAAGTCTGCAATAGATAGTATTACTATTTCTAATTAAAACTGAATTAAAACTTCTTTCAAATGCAGCCTGAACCTCACTGGTCCAGTGGGTCATAATCCACTTGAGCCTGTACTCAGGGAAAAACAACTCTGTTTACATCACAGCAGATCAAGGCTTGCATTAGCAATTAACTGCTGACATCACACAACCTAATCTCTCTTAGCTCATGGGATCTGTTAATATCATGGATGAAGGCAGGTCCATCTGCATTTATGTCAACAATTGTCTTTGTCCTTGCTGTAATCAAGTTCCACTGTTGTTCTGAGAAAAGTTTCTTCGCTGTTATGAGACAAACATTCCAATAACAACTTTATCTGCCAATGATTCACAATGTAAGATGACAGACACATAGAAAGAAGGATTGAAAGGGACATCATCTGTCTCAAAAATAGTCTTGTACATCTGATCATTCATCAAGTTCTTTCTTAAAATAATGAGGGTTTTTGCTTCATCAGTCCTTTGTGGAAAACATTTCAAAACTGTCTTTAAAACAAGACGACAGGAACAAGTCTGGAAAAACAGAAGGGAGAAGACAGCAACAACCTGTATTTGAGGTGCAATTCCATAAGCAGTTTTAGCTAAGTCTATCACAGCTGTAATGCTAATAAAAATTACTTTTCATGCACAAAACTCACTAGTGCCTCCTTCATATAAGCCTAATAAAACAAGAAATTATTCTAACTGATGGGAGCAGAGATCTTAATGAAAACTAGAGATCTTTCACATTTAAATTCTTTTTTGTCTGCAACACCTAAGACCAGAAACAAGCTTTACAGTGAGAATAATATTTCAAAACTCCTGCAAATTATTTCTTAATTTGTTTCCATCAGCCATAGCTGTTAAAAGGCACATACAGTGAACTTTGAGATACAATGCAAC
Organism: Cariama cristata; assembly: GCF_000690535.1. Taxonomy (NCBI): domain Eukaryota; kingdom Metazoa; phylum Chordata; class Aves; order Cariamiformes; family Cariamidae; genus Cariama; species Cariama cristata. Next base: position 65,632 of record NW_009617846.1, read on the forward strand.
ATGAAATGCTAACTTGAACCTACCCTGGTTTGCCTGCCTTCCCATTTCGCATGCCTTCATTTCTTTCAATGTTTTTGGCTCAAAGTGAGCCATTAACATTTTGCCTACCAAAATCTCATAACTCATAGAACAAAATAAAAAAGAATACTACACAACTTTATTTTCTCTCAAGGGAAAAAACAAGTTTCCCGAGTGATCTACTAAGGCAGACTGCTGAAAGACTAACGTCTGCAAATGCCTGAAGCAAAATAAGAACTATCAAAAAATACCAAACTACATGTTTATCTTAAGTACGAGAAAGGCCCCTACGAAAAATATGAAACGTCAAATAAAAGTTTCAGCTTTATTAGAAAACAATACAGGTTATGGTATATCTATATTTGGGAAAGAATAGATTTACTATATGACTGTTCTGTGTATAGCACAGCAGAAAAGAGATTAAAAGAGTCATTATAGTTAATTATGCCACAGAAGTTGAACACTGGAAACCAAGTCTTCTATTCAAAGTCAAAGCTAAATTAGAAAAGCCTGCATGTTACTTTACGTACAGTAAAGCCCTTTCCAATTTTCTTTTAAATAAAAACCACATGAGCCAGAGCTTCTGCACTTCAACATATTTGAAAACATTTTGCCATGTGTCTATCCTGCCCCCATTAGATGCAGCTACTTTCTATGATGTCAATTGTTTCTCTGTTTTGACCTGATGCATTGTAGCCTGAGATCGTTCAAGTGAAAAGTTTTCAGAGGACCCTTAAAATATGGCAGTAACTTACCACATGCTAAGGAAAAAAACCAAACAAAACACACACACAAAAAACCCACAACCCAAACTAATTTAAACAGAGTTTACAGTTTCTTATTTTGAATCACACAGACACACATTTTTAATGTAAGGTATCCCTGACATAACCAGCTTATGGTTTTCTCTGCTTTCTTCCCTGCTCTGTAGTTTAGGAAGCAAGTGATCTAACATGCTGTAGATACAGGATTGCTAGGAAAAAATCCACCACCTCTCTTCACCATGGCCTTTCCATATCCAGCAAAGTTCACATAAGAGGAATCAATGAACATGGCATTTAAACAAGGAAGAAGTGGTTCTTTTACTTTCGGCTAGTTTATTACCCAAATATATATGGCACAAGACCATATACTTGTGGTACATGCACAATCAGAAAAATAATAATTTAGGGCACAGCACAAGACAGAAGGAAGAGAATCCCCTCTAAAGAGGTACCAAGAGAATTGTTTTCTATGCTCACATTCCAAGCCTTTGTAGTATGTCTCTCTATTATGCTAGATCCGAGACAGGCACCTTTCCCTTTCCTCTTAAAAGCTGGTGTCAAAAATAGATGCTTAGTTACAGGACCAATATGCATCCACATGCTGTTGCTAGATAGACACCTTTTACTAACAGAATATTTAGTATCAGTAGGGGCAAGATAGGTGAACTTTACACAACCACATGTAACATCAATACACGCTGCATACATGAACTTACTTAGCTAAACAGCAAGCCACTTTGTTTAGCTGTAAGGTGACTTAACAGTTCAGTGAATCATAAAATCTCCAAGGGTTTGTATGTTCTCCAGATGTGATATCTAGAAAAAGTATCTTTCTTTGCTTTATTTTGCACGCAGCCTCCAGTTTTTCAGAGGAAACAGAAAGCCACAGGCCACAGAAAAGGAATGGGGAATTTAATTCCACCATCTGATCATTAAAGGCTGTTAACTCTTCAACAGACTAATAATGGATTTTAAGTTTGCCTGAGACAGGAGTTAAAAACTCTGATTTTGTTTCACTTCCACATAGTATACTGACATGAGCAAATACTCTTAAAAAATTAGCTCTCCTCAGACACTGTTTTCCACCTAAGGATGAACTACTTTACACGAATCATTTGTAGGTTCCTTCTTCCATCCTGGTGAAGGCAGTAACAGATACAAGTGCCACAGAGATTTTATTGCCTGTAGTGGTCTCTATTTGAAATCTTTAGAGGCTGAAGCACAGTTCCCATGGTGAAGATGATGACAAATTGCAAAGCATAGATTGTTTCCACCAAATAGGCAGTTTGGGTATTGGGCCTTAGCCAGTAAACAACCTACCCAAAAATACAAGGTGGAAGAATTCCTGACAGATACAAAACTGCAGTTTTTAAACACCATTCTGAAACTGGCACTCTCTCATTGTTCTCATTTGGGTCATTATAAAACTGAACGGACTCATCACTGCTGACGAGCAAAACTTTTAGATACGTCTACTGACTACATACAGTTGCAATGAAGCCAAGATAGGCAGCTAAATGCAAAATTTCAACACGAATCTATGTATGAAAAAAGTTATTTCAATGAGATAGGAAGATAAAGTTCAAATTAAATTACATACCACATCAGCTAACAAAGCGACCTCGCATGCTCCAGCTGCTAAACTTTGCTGAAATACTGCCCTCTAAAGGTCACCGAGCCACTTGCATAACTTCTACTTCCTAACAAAATTTCAAAGAGGGTGAAGCATTTACTTCAACCTCAGCTGAGCTGCAAGCAGTGAGATCACTTCACACAAAGTGAAGAGGCTAAAAGACCTGTAAGTATAAAGGCAACTAGAAAAAAAATGTAACCCAAATTCACAGATGTTCATGAGAACTTATTAACCTAGGGGAAAATTTATTTAATCATCACGATAGGAACGTTACTTCGTATACCCATTAGAAACAACCTAAAATATGCTCTGTGCAATCACAGTATTACAAGGCTTGACCTCAGAAATATTCTGCTCTCTTAAATCTCCATTTGCAGGTTAGATCTACTTCATATAAGAACTGTAATCGTCACTGAAAACTTTAACTTACATCTTTTCAAGGCAAGATGGTTACAGTTGAAAACTGAGTAATTTGAACTTACCTGTCATGTGCCATTGAAAGATATTACTACTAGTTATTGATTAAATTGCTACTAGTTATAGTATGGGATTAGTCAGATACAAATTATATTAAATCGGATATTCAGAGATCACCAAGTTAGGTAATTTCAGCTGTATATAGGCAGATGAGTAACTCGCATCAGTGACAGTTGTATGTAACTCACTTCAGCTTCTCTGAAAACTGCACTTTGTCATTTAAAACAGTGAACAACCAACCATAATTTTCACTGGTTAAGCTCTAACTTTGTTAATAAAAGAAATTAAGGTTTTTCTAGATATCTCCGATGACTAACCAAAACTATAAGCCATCAACTGATGTAGCTGAACAGGTCACTTTGAAAGATTATTAAAAGAGTAGGAAAAAAAACCCCACTGTAAGGGAAGTATGTCATTTGTGATGTCCTAATTTGGAAGTTAAAACAGCTAAGAGTTTGGGTGTTTATCTACTGAATAACCAGCTGCCCTCAGTCTTAAAAAAATGAATGAATAATTTGTTCCTACTTCATACAAGGTTTGCTTTCTATTGTTCTTGTTTTTTAAGAATGTTAGAATATGATATACGTGACGTCTCAGTCCTTCCGTTCTGCTTACTACTGACCTTGTTCTTCATAAGGGTCATCTGGGTCATCTGCAACCAACTCAGCACTGCTTGGTGTCTCATGGTCCTCCTTGGTCGCAAATATAATTCTGTCTTTTCCTACCATATAGGAGACAATAAGCAAAAGTTCAGAGAAAATCGAGACAGAGGGAGTCATTTACAAAGCTGCTGAACACCACAAGGTACTGAGACAGTCAACATGATGCATTAATGTCAATAGTGAATGAATTCTGATGCACTTATCAATCACCTTCAATTAGAACAGTTGTTGGTTCTGAGGAACACATACACAACTGCAATTCTAAAGCTCCAGTTTTCACAGCAACGTACTGTAATGGCTGCAGATCACAGTACAGTTCATTGAACTGTGAAGTTAAAAAGCTGTTTCAAAACAAGCTCAAACTACTCCATGACCAGGACTAACTCAGATCAAAGGGTTAGACAAAAAAGGAAGAGTGAAAGAAAAACTAGACTAAATTACAGTAAAGTGTTCAATAGGATACTTACTAATAACAATACTCTTCGTTAAAGACTGGTGTAATGCTTTACAGTAATTATCTGAACTAAATACTGAAGAGCACCTTAACAGTGTAGAACCAGCTATACTGAAAGATGCTGTGAATGTTACCAAGGATAGAAAAACAACACAGCGTACTACCTGCTCTTGTGCCACTCTTGATTTAAGAAAGAAGTTCTGTAGCAGGAAGGGGGGAGGCTTGGCTGGAAACCGAAGTAGAGTTTTTCTAACAACTCTGTGAAACTATAAAAAACACTCCGAGGCAGATACAAACAGAAAAGAACAGCTAGCTGAAACTCTTCAGAACACACAACTAAGTATTCATTGAGTGGAAAAAAAAAAATTGGGAAGTTCCCCAAGAATTTCCCTTCATTCTCTAACTTGATAAAGGTCATTACAGTGACTCAGCATATTAGAAATTAGGATCTTCTTGCCCCTCAATGTGACCTCAACCAGCAGATGTCCAGTAACTTCCTTTACTTTGTTCAGTAACCAATATGCATTTAAACATGTCTGAGAAACAGATAAATCTAAACTCTTTTAAAAAAAGGGAAATAATTTTCTCTCAACTCCGCATTGTACTCCAGCAAACTTTACAATGTGGAATATCTGGTTATTTCTTACATAAAAAGGAACTAGAAACATATGCACTCTAACCCCTGTCATTATAATTTTGTGGGCTGCTGTAAGACAACTTACAGATCTTGCAGAGATCCAAGATGTTTTCAAAATAAATTAAAAACTTAAACCAAAGAGGTCCATAGGTTATGACTACCTCACCACAGTTTATAATCAGCATTCAGTACGCCAAAGTTTATAACTTCAAAATGGCATTTAGAACTACAGAATGGCTTTTTTCCAGTTTGAAACTTTACATTTAGTCACTTTACATTACTTTAAGGGAGGGAGGGGAATACATCTCTCAGGACATGAAGTGGCTAAACCTCATCAATACCACAACCTGTACAAAACAACACCTTGTACAGATGCAGAAACATAAAGCTCGCACTCTGCCCACCCTGTCCATCTACCGTGTTTTCCTTAAAAAGGTAAAAAACCCACACCTCCGGCCACTTACGCTAAGCTGCTAAAAACTTAACCCTACGGAAGGGAACCATTCCGCGCCGCGACAGGGAGCATGCCCGCATGCCTCGGCCCCTCCACCGCAAAGCCTGGCGAGCTAAAATACGAGCCCCGAGGGCGCACACGCTCAGCTCTGACCATTTCGCGGGGATGTTTCAACAACCAGCTCCAGGGCGGCACTTTCTCAT
>NW_009617847.1:0-30651 GCF_000690535.1 Cariama cristata
GAGGCGCCCGCACGGCGCTGCGCCGGTCCGCGCCTTCTAGAAGCTTCCAGGTGGAGCTCGCTGAGGTAATTCTGCGGCGGGGCGCACCCCCGCTACACGGTAAGGCAATCAGGTGGTTTTATTTTCCTCCCTCTTTCCTAAGCTGTTTTGAATAGTAACCAAGAAAGGAAGTAGTCTTACCTCAGACCTTTGCCCAAACCAGGCAGGTGCTAACACAGAGCAGCTGTACATGCTGTGGTGCTTTGCTGGAGCTGAGGGAGCACAGTGCTGGTAGTATTTTGCTGAAGAGAGTTCCTGACTTCCTAGGGAAAAACTGCTTCAGGGTGAAGCTCTGCTGAGGAAAAGCTATTGCTAGGGGCCTCAAGTAAGCCCACGGTGCAATTTGGAAGGGATGTGGTGTATCCCTTACATATGTGAGTGTTGTGTTGTTTCATATGAGGTCAGTACTTTGTTTCCTACCGCTTGTTGAAGTTTAAAGTGAGGGCTGATGTGCTATGTGATTTGTATGTGAAAGTGAGTGGAAGCCTTGTTCAGTTAAGTCTTTTGTGTTTAATGGAACTCTGGATGTAGACTTACCTGGAAAAAGGAAAGAAAGATCTCAAAACCTAAATGTTTAGCTAGAAAAGTTGGACATTCACATGAAATTTGAAACCTGTTGTGGGCTTGCTGTCTTTGAGTATGAAGTGATACACTTGCAAAAGCTCAGAAGCCATGTTAAAATGACTAAGTTCTTTACTAGATCTATGAAAAAAGGTCATGTAATTTAATGGTTTGGTTGTCTATTCATTAGCTACTTGAAAATTAATAATTTGGGGAGATGATAAATACTCTTAAGCATTTGGAAGAGGGCTACAAAGATGATCTGAGGGCTGGAGCACCTCTCCTATGAAGAGAGGCTGAGAGAGTTGGGGTTCTTCAGCCTGGAGAAGAGAAGGCTCCGGGGAGACCTTAGAGCAGCCTTCTCGTACCTAAAGGGGCCTACAAGAAAGCTGGGGAGGGACTTTTTACAAGGGCATGGAGCGTCACTGTGAGGGTGGTGAGGCGCTGGCACAGGTTGCCCAGAGCAGTTGTGGATGCCCCATCCCTGGTGGTGTTCAAGGACAGGTTGGATGGGGCTTTGAGCCACCTGGTCTGGTGGAAGGTGTCTAGTGGAAGGGGTTGGAATGAGATGGTCTTTAAAGTCCCTTCCAACCAAACTGTTCTATGATGATTCCACAACAAATGTTTTAGGTACTGATATCATTAATGTTGATGGAATAAAAGAGGTTATTTTAATGCTGGGTACTTGAATATGCATTGACTGCTGCCTGTGCAATACAAATTTATTCTATATTGTTTAGTGTCATAAACTAGTCACTTAAATCTTTCCTGTGGTAGAGTGGTGGTGGTTAAATACCTCACATAAAGGTATTGCAAACTGCAGGGCATATGTTATGTCTGCTAGTGTATACCTTGTGTCATATTCACACTGTCTTTAGATGGGTTCTGAAGTAGGTGTTTTTATTTATTTATTTATTTTTAACATGAGCATAGCTCTGTGGGTTTCACATAGTAACAACTGCTATCTTAAGGAAAATACCATGATAATACTAAAATTGTGTCATGATAGTGAACTTAGCATATTCTACTACTAACATTTAATGAATGTGATATCTTATGTATAAATCTTTTAGGGATATAGGTAGTATTTTATTTTTGCAGAAGGTGAAATAAACAGTCACAATTACACACCGGTAAAAATTTCCAGCCTAACATGTATCAGTTTCATGCAGGCAGCACTACCTGTTTTTCTTGTATGTGTGGTAAGATACAGAATATTAAACCTTGTGGAATTTTAAATAAAAACTCTTGCTGGTATATTTTGTTCATCTGTTTACTAATGCTACCATAGTAGAATATTTGAACATAAAAAAGCTTCATATTAATCTGTTTAAGTAGTTAGAACAAGAATTTGCTGAAAAACTTGTTTATTTCTTTATAATATCCTTATCTTTGATATTTTGGGTTTTATCCTGGGTTAGTTTCTTTTAGAGTTTGGAGCTTTACTTTAGGCAGCAGCACCAGCATCTTGTTAATTCAGGGCAGCTCCTTTCTGCTCTTGCTTCAATTCTTTCATGACTCTGTCTATTAATGTATGTATATATTATTTTCAGGCACAATATAAACTTGTACACAGTAGGTTAAGCAAGAAAACGATGCAAACATTAGCACGTTTATAACTGCATTCCTTTATTTACTATGCAGTGATGAAGACATGTAATCTCTACAGCAAAAGTCTGTTATTCTCTGCCAGCTGGCTGTCTGCCTTAACTTGAGGGAATAGTAATAAATGAAGCCCAAGCAAATGGCTGCCATCTGGGTAAAGCTCCAGTGAGCTTGTTTGGACAAGGCTCCAGGGTCATGTAAATGAAATGGACTTTAATGTTAAGGTGCATCTGTGAACGTACAGTTCCTCCTTATATAAAATCTGGCTTGATTCAGTACAGGTGCAGAAAGTTGGCAGTATTTATAAGCTAGATATAATTTAGAAGTTTTTAAAGATGCACGTGGTTTACGTGTATTAACAGCCATCTGATGCCCATCTTCTAAAGCAACCTTGGAAACAGAAAGACACTATTAAAAATAAGTATAAAGGAAAAGGGCATGGAGCAGCCATGTAAGTAATGACTTCTACTGGGCTTATTCATGCGTGTTGAGTCTCTATTTTTGTCAGTACAAAATAATACCGATGCTTTGCTGTAATTAAGTACTTGTACATTTGTTAAGATTAGGATTTTTGAATGCAAAACAAAAATGCTGCACTTTACAATATCAGGTGAGAAGCATGTGTATTTTTAGCAACTAGAATGTAATGTATCGTTAAAGGTCTCATATTTCGAACTCCTTGCTTTAGTTTTTTTACTTCTGATTGCTGAAATTTATTGTTGTTATTTAATATTTTAACCTTTCTCAAGCCATTCATGTTTCAACAAGATACGGGAGGCTTTGTATTTTTGAATCTCATTCAGTAAAAGACTTACTTGGCTTTGAGAAGATATTTAATTATTGTTAAAGTTAATATAATGCATGACTCAGCATGTTCTGTTACTTTGTTTTACTTTACTCCAGTCTGTGCCTGATGAGAAATATTCCTTTGAAAGAACTACTTAGTACATATGTACATTGCTTGTAACATTAGGAATCTTACCTGATTCTCTAGCTGAGTGATTGGATGATCTTTTTGTTGCTTGACTGACCACATTTTTTCCATACAAAGCCATTAGTTCTGGTATAGTTTTTCACTAGTATGACTATTCTTCATTTGTAATTTTGTCTGTATGAGTATATATGTTGCATATGCAAGTACTGCATGTTTCAGAAAAAAACCCACAAACCTGCATCTGTGTAATGTTGCTGTTGAAAATACATAAATCTACATACAGTAAAGACCACTGTAAGTCAATGTTGTCAATTATGGATGATTCAAGTATTACCGGTCGTCTTAAAAATATGAAAGAACTTAAATTCCTAGTTCACAGCTTCATACTAAAACTTCTTTGACAGATTCTGACAGTACAGTGGCAATCATGATCAACATTGCCACTTCCAGCCTCTGCCAGACACACACACTCCAGATGAATTTCCATTTATGCTTCTTCCTTATTTGTACAGGACCTTATACCTGCATTGGAACTTCTTCTTGTTTGTATGTCCAGGAAGAAAAGAGGATACTCTGTTTCTGCCAAGTACAATTAAATTTTCTCGCACCATACCGTACAATCACTGAAGTACTGCCTCAGCTGGACTTGCAATGTATTCACCGTTTATGTTAACAGAAAGACATAAGCAAGGACTGTTGTGGCTCGTAACCAGAAACTCTTTCAGCTGAAATAAAGGGATCATCCTTTTCATCGAGCCAGTGGGAGCTGTGCTAAGCTTCTCAGCTGGAAGTCACTCTTTGCATCTTGCAAGAGACTGATTTAAAAACATTCCTTTGAGGGCAGCTGGGGTGAAGAATTTGTTTGGGAATTAGGCAGATGCCCCTCAAAACTATGCACTTCCTTTTAAAATCCAGTTACCATAACAACTGTACAGTACTTTTGCTCTCAAACGAAGCACTTTTTTTGTGTATTAGGAAGCTTGCACTCCAGGAGAGAAGCTGATTTACTTTCCCTGAGGAAATGCACCATATGACATGCAAAATGTCAGGGAGTGAAGAATACAAACTGGAGCCATAAAACCATATTAGAAATAAAATAGCTTATACCCTCTTGGAGTTCTTAACTTTTTTTTTTTCCTCCAGTAAATGGGAAGATTAAGTCAAACTGTACCATTAACAGTATCGAGGCAGTCATCAATAGGACAGAGTATTATGGCAATGACTGTGATAAATTATAAATTATAAAAGGATTGAATGCCAGACCCTGGTACCCTCAGGCATATGTAAATAGTCATCACTAAGAAACCTGCAGATGCTACATTTACGTCCTCTGCTAAGATACTGCCGTATGGTGCTGATTGGCAAATACAATATAATAATGATCAGTCTAGCTTGTACTCAGCTAGTGAGTTCTATATGAAATAATTTAAAGATTGCATTCTTCTTGCCCACTGGCAACTGAATAAAAGTTGAAATTTTATGTCCTCCTCTGCATTATTGTTATGCCATTTCTGCACATTACAATTATCTCCTCCCACCCTCCCCCACCTTGTTGTCATATGGCAGATCCGCTAGTGTATATGTGATCAGTTACTGGTTTAATCTAATAGAGAGCTTTCCAGTAGTAATAATGGCAATACTATAATGTCCCCGTATTATTGTGCAGTGAACACGCTTTGTCATCATAATATAATTCCAAGTTGTCATAAGCATACTTTGTCAGTTTTAATGTCGGAGAGGTCATAAATTTCAGTCTGAGAAGTTTTTGGTTTAGAGTAGAAAAAAGAGCTGTTTCTGGATACTATCTTTAAAAAAAATTCAACAAATAACTTATTTGATTTTATTTATCCTTTAATGTGGTATAGATCAATGACATTGAGTCCATGAACTGAGAGTATGAAATAATACTGTTAAAGAAGCCAAAGTAAACCTAGCCGAAGTAAGTAATTTATGTTTTACTCAAGCAGTTGAAGTGAACTGAGTTCAATGCTACCAAATGAGGCATTGCTATCATATGCATAATTACTGCTTAAACAAATCAAGTTTGCATCAAACAGGAGGCAGCAGACTTTCCATTTATCCAAGGCAGCCGTAAAGTTCTAGGAGAAAGGGGAAAGAAGTATTTTCATGTTTTTATGTATCAAATGTAATTTACAGGCAGGTGTTTCTGTTAAATATTTGCAATGCAGTGTTGCTTTTCTTGCATATTTTGAATATTTTTTAGTTTAGGGACAGAATTAAATGCTTGAGTGTCCTATAATACTTGAAAAACACTGACTTTTCAGAGTCAATCACTGTTAAGACATTCAGCTAGAAATGGAACATGCTAGCTACTTCACATTCATGAGCTGTACACAGGTAGGTTGTAGTTCCCAGTTGAGCAACTAACTGTAGCTTCAGATGATGCGATTTCTAGGAAACCACATCAAGGAACCTGAATATTCATCTTGTACACTGGATAAATACTTTTGTTGGTTTGTGTTTGCTTTTTCCTACTAACAAAAGATAATCCTTAAGTGATCTACTTTTAACTTATAAATAAAATATACCCATAAAGTGTCATTCTTGCATGCCAGTGTATGTTCTTAAATATTCACATGAATGCAACTTCCATGCTATTTATAAAGTACCATGTTAATAGATCTCTAGAATGGAAAAACTACCTTCAGCAGATACAACAGGCAGTAGTAGTTGCATCATCATAGTCTGATTTTTTTGGTGTATTAAAAATTTATAGGAAGAATTCATAGTAACTCGATCTTATTGCTAAGAGCCATTTTATCAGTGTTTAAAATGTTCTGCACCATTCTGTTTGGGAAAAAAAATAAATCTAATGCAATCTAGGGACATCCGAGAATCCTTTTATGCTGCTATGCAAGCGAGTAGAATATTAAATCTTCATTTGAAAATCACAGAAAGCTTTCTGAGAGGGAAAATAAGTTTTCATTTGGAAACATTGCATAAGAATGTCATACTTTATTAAAAAAAAAAAATTAAGCTCTGTAACGTCTGTACTTCTGGGTTCCTTTACACATGTGTAGAGTACAAATCTCAGTTGAGATCGAGACCCTGATGTTTATTGTGTAGTCTCAGCAGTTAGAATACTCACTTAAAAAGAAGGATGGAGACCAGGATTTAATTACCTGCTCTTTGCCTCCCCTCTTTTAGATCTTGACTTTCACAGTATTTTGGAGCACAGATCTAGCCAGATATGAGCACAGGCATAGCTCCAAGTTCAGCAACTTGAATATTAAAGTACATAGCAGCTTTAGGCATTTCTTTCATGACACTAATGTATTCTTTCATGTCACTAATCATGACAGTAAACTGAGCTTTTCAATTAATGCTTGGGAGCCTAAATTACACGTAACTCAATTTTTAGGCAGGTCTAAGAGCCTCACTAGGTCATGCTTGTTATCCTGGATAAAAACTTTGTAGCAGTCACTTTTAAAAGTTTCATCTGTTGACAGTCCGTATAACTTGGTTTAGTCTGGAGTAGAGACTGACCAGGTTTTAAAATACTGGAAGTATTTGCGTTTTGTATATTGTATAAAAAGATGAAGGGAAACAGTTAACAACGTATTGTCCTGCAGACAGAAATGTACCTGAAATGCAGATACTATTGCTTTTTATTTTTTAGTCTATTAGTGCCTACTTGTTGAAAATTGCTTGGTACTTCTGATTTTTTTCATTAACAGTAACAGGGTTAACATTTAGTCAACTATTTTCTCTATTAGGGCAGTTTCAGGTGTTTAATGGAAAATTTAAAATACCACGCAATGTCCATTAATAGTGAATAAATTAAAAGGATTTTTCAGCTCTGTTTGTAATTATTTGCCAATTAACTTTAAGGTATATATTCTTATCAATGGTTCAAATCAGATTGAAATGATAATGAACCTTAGCAAGCACATGATACAATTGGCTTTGAGCAATTGTAATCACTGTCAGTGCAGGTGAGAATTAAAAAGATCCTTCTAAAAAGAGAAATTCTTAACTCTGCACTGGAGTTAACTTTTCTGGCACCTGACGATTCATTTATATTTCAATGAAACATTGTAAATGGATACATTTTTCTGCTAGAAAATACAGTTTTCAGTGAGTCAGTGTATTGGTGAATTTTTGTAAGGAAATTCCTCAGCGTTTTTGCTATAGAGCCCCTAATTCTTTTTATTATGACCAGCGTAGAGCAGGAGTCTTGTGCCAGCCGCTACTAAGCAGAGTAATATGTAGTTCCTAGAGCAATGAAAACAATATAGAAGCTACAAACAAAGTGCTTTCTCTAAGAGGTATGTTATTTTACTTTCACTGGATGAACTTTACTGCTAAATGGAGAGACATGTGAAGGCATAAGGGACACTAAAGGAAAAGTATTTTAGAGCATAGTCAGAGGAATCATTATTAGGCAAAAAGAAATGGAAGAAGCAGAGAAACTGTGGTAAATGATCAGTTCTCAGAGCAGGGAAAGGCTAAAACTTTGCATTTGGGAGAAGGAGGTGAAGATGGGAAGTACAAGGATGTCCCAATTTGCTTCCTGTTGTGGCTCATACTGCCTGGAATCAGTAATTTCTGCCTGTTCTTTGTCTTACAATCACATGCCCAGAAAAGAGGAGGTATTACCTAAATTCTGCTACTTTAGGAACGCAGTCTCCAGTCATAATGGCAATAAGTGCAAGAATTGAACCTTACCTGTTGTCCTTACTCAGTGTAACAGTTGATTTGCTGCCTGAGAGCTGATCTGAGAACCTGTACCCTTTGTCATTGTATCTTAATGCATTGTTTAGTTTGCAAATTTTTCTAAAATAGACAAAACTAGCAATTCGATGCTCAATGGGCAATGACCAGATAGGATTTATGAAAAAAACCCAAATATGCAGAAACATTAAAAAAAGCATGGTCATTTACTTGTTTAAATTTAATCACATAGAAAGTGTTGGTGGCTCCACATCTGCAGAAAATGACTGCTTTCAAAAAAGATGAACGAGACCATTCTCAAACTTTACTATAAATATTTGACACTGGTATATACCTTCCATGTGTTTACATTCTTTCATATGTTTGGCATTGTATTTCTGCATTTTTATGCATATGTGAATGTATATACAGAAAAAAGAGCCTTTTTTGCTTAATGCAGGCAATTTAATTTGTTTAATAAAGTATATTACATACATATTGTAATTGTTAGAGGGTACTTAAATCTACAAGAAATGAACTTAATTACCATTAAATTAACTCTAAACCAGATTAATCAACAAATGTATGATTAGGTAATTATTACCTCTTTATAAGTCCTGTTTCCAGTAATAGAATGCAGAATGCAAGAGTTAAGAGTCAATGTGCCATTTGGGAAATGTGTAGAACCATATAATTGATATTTCAAAATGTACCAGCTACCACTGCAACAAGATGCTTATGTAATGTACAATTCAGTGCCATGTTAAGGTATTACGTACTTTATTTTAGCAACTTGCATAGTCACATAGGCCTCTTACGCTGAATTAAAGTACTCAAGTTGCAAATTACTGGAACTCCTTGTGGAATAAGAAAACACTTAACTCTAAACCAGATTAATCAACAAATGTATGATTAGGTAATTATTACCTCTTTATAAGTCCTGTTTCCAGTAATAGAATGCAGAATGCAAGAGTTAAGAGTCAATGTGCCATTTGGGAAATGTGTAGAACCATATAATTGATATTTCAAAATGTACCAGCTACCACTGCAACAAGATGCTTATGTAATGTACAATTCAGTGCCATGTTAAGGTATTACGTACTTTATTTTAGCAACTTGCATAGTCACATAGGCCTCTTACGCTGAATTAAAGTACTCAAGTTGCAAATTACTGGAACTCCTTGTGGAATAAGAAAACACTTATTAAAATATTGTTTTTGCTGCTCACCTACTTATATTTCTATTCTAATGACTTAAGTTACTTTCTCCACTGTTTACTTCAAAGACCAATTGCTCAATGATATTCATAGAGCCAGATGCTGGAACATCTGAACATATATAGTTTGAGTACCATGCAGCTACTCACGTTACTGTATTATTTATCTTCATAAAAATTATTTTTTCTCAAGTACTTAATTTTGACTCTGGTGTATATATTGGTTTATTGAGGAAGTTCTTATGAAATGATATCTTTGTACCCTTTTTATAGAGAAAAGTAATGTATTTTTAAGTTAAATTAGAACTCATCAGGAAACAGTGATTCTCAGGAAAATATTATTTAAAAAAAATGAGAGTAACAAAACTAAGAACTTCCTGAGTGAGATTTTTTGCTGCAATTTTCAATTTTTGTTCTTTGATGAGAAGCAAGTATTCTGCAAAAGCAAATACAATTTGTGAAGGACTAGCCTATCAAAAGAAATATTTTAATTGAACCATAGTTTTAAGTTTAGAAAGTTCCAAATTGTCAAGATTGTTGCTGTCCCCTGAAGTAATTTCAGAACTATTTTAAAATACATTTACAATTTCTTAGAATTTACAGGGGTTTGTGTTCAATTAGAGTTGTACTGATATATTTTATCTGAAGCTACTTCCCCAAATTTTAAATGAATGAGTGATTAAATACTGGAAGTGGTTGCCCAGACAAATTGTGGAGTCAGTCTTCTTGGAGATTTTAAAAACTTGATTGTACAAGGCTCTGAGCAACCTGATTTGACTTTAAAGTTAACCCTGCTTTCAGGAGGAAGTTGGGTTAGATGATCTCCAGAGATCTTCCCCAACCTATATTTTTCAGTGATTCTGTGATTACTAAATAACAGTGCTAAAACACGAAGAATATAATTTAGGTTTTCATGCTTCAAAAATCTGTAGGGTTAAAACTATATCTCCAGAGTGACCACAGAGTTATCAATAAAATAGCTCACACTGAAACTGACAGTGTGAGTGTCATGTTGAATGCGTCCTTCAGAGTAATCTGGCGGATGGAGTATGCGTAAGAATACTGAAACTCTTCCTTCTTAACCAGGCTTGCTCTTTCTTTAAAAGTGTAGACTATGAGTTTGTTTCATGATAAAACTTAATAAAGACAGATTGCCTGTACCATCAATGCACTAAAAATAGGTACATAACTTAGGAATAAAAGAGAAAAAACCTTTCAAAGCGCATATCAAATAGCTGCTTCAAATCCAGATTTGATTTAATTCTAGAAACTTTGAAAAATACTGTGATGTTCAAATATAGCTAAGTCGTTTGAATAGATGGATGCTACCGTATTTTCAATGTTTAGTATTCCTCATGTGAAAGTTTATTTATTAGTTTCATATGATGTAATTATTGCACCTAAGATAATGAATATATTGAAAATTGATTCATTTTAGTTCTTGTGACTAATACTTCTGACCTTCTTTTGCCAGTCAGCATTGTGCCACTGCTCTTTTTCACTGTGCTTGCTTTAATGGTAGAGAGTAGTTAATATACTTCCACCTATTGAACTATGATCTAAACAACTTAAAATAAACTGACAATGTTTTCCAGTCTGCCACATAAAATGTAAATTATAATGTGTAATGTATTTTGCATAGTAGAAAGAAAAAAGATGGGAAGGTCATTTGAGTTCTTGGATGATTACAACATATTGGAAGAGGGACTGTGTAGGAAAAGAAAAAAAATCTTACAAGCAAAATCTTCTTTTGGAGACTAAATCAACTACCTGCCTATACAATTTATTAAAACTGCAAGACTTGACCTGCACTTCTAGATCTGAGAGTCTGCTGGCTCCCTAGTTGAATGGACAGTGAGCATGATCATAAGCATTAAAATGAGTAGATTCCAGCCTTGTGAACCTTAGCATGTGATAGTAGAGGTTGGTGATTAGTTTTTTATGTCACCAGTGATGTGTGTGAGCTCTTTTTTGCACATGTATTATAAGCTTGCATTACACTTCTTCCTCATTCTTCTCCAGTCATACTGTCTGCATAATTTCCACTTTTCTTTTGTGCTTGGAATGCTCTCCTTCACTCAGTATCCACTACAGTCTTTTCTTGACCAGGAAAAATAGATTTCCCATGGAACTTTATTTTACTGACAAAAAGCAGTGATCACTTTTCTAGAAAGGAAGCCTTGTCAAATAGCTTTGTCTGACATAGTCTGAGCAGAATTAGACCTGCATGTATTAATTATGATTAATTATTATAATACACAGCAGGAACAAATGCTGAAAGTAGCATTGACCCAGACATCTGAAGACATGAGGATGCCTGACTTGCCTACTGTAACACAGTAAAGATCTTCCAATCAATGCTTGAGAGGGATTCAAGTCCACATGTCTAATAAATTCGATTACCTTGAGATCAGAAGTTAAGTGCTTCTTGTGTTTGCTGTGGAATAATTTGCTACTTTCACTGCATCTTTGCTAACCCACGTACCTCTCTTTAAAATTGCCAGTCTAGTATAAAAGAAACAAGACTCATCAGTATGTGCACACTATGTGGTCCATCACTGAAAGAGTAAATACCTGTTTATGCTTTTGACTCCATTTGTTTAATTGATAGTCATTAAATATAGTGACACTGTTACTTAGTAGGGCTGTTATACTCCTCACACATGCTAATTTAATAATGGTGATTGGCTATGTTTTCATATTAGTTTCTTGTCTGACTTGGTAAAGTTCTAACGCTTAGTCCTTTTCCTCCTGAATAGGATTTTTGGGAGCACAGCTGGGCCTACTGCTCTGGTCTGTGAAAACAAATTATAGCTGCAGTCTATATTGTGCAGTAATCAACCAAAATACCCAAATCAAGCCCCTTCAAAAATTACCACAGAAAGGCACAATGGAATAGTGACAGTGGTGCAATTTGAATGAAGAAGAGGTGTAGGCTATAAAAATGTGTAGGCTATGAAAGTGTGAAACACGAATTATACATCAGATTTTGACAAGTTATTTAGGCTTTGAGGATTGTTACTGGCTTGTAGATGTGTACTTGTGCCTTTTCATCATTAATAACTCTGAGAAGAATGAATAGAATTGTTCCTTAAGAACACTGAGCATTGTGACCTATCATCTGCCATGAAATATTGAAAACATGTTAAACATTCACAGTAAGAAGGTATCCTTGCTACGGTCTTGTTCTGTGACAAGCTTAGAAGTTTACATACTATGAAGAAAATCATTATTTTGTATTCAAAGAAGTGTTTGAACAATATGCTGGAAGTAGAGTGTGGTATACACACTGATCCATGAGAGAGATCATTTTCCTTTTTGACATTTACAGTACTTTTATTTTCTTTATAAATCAAGCTTGAAAATATCTTGTGCTGCACCATCTCCTGTCTACTCAGTGCCAAAATATTAGCATTAATTTCTGTATAATTAGTGTCTAAAAGATCATTATCCTTTTAGAGAATAACTTTTGGGGAGGTGAGAGGGGGAAATGAAAATTTTGGGGGAAAGAATATTTTTCATTCTTTTAAAAAAAATATTGTGAGAGTACAGGATCTCAACCATCACTCAACCATTATCACAAAAAAGTAACCTTTCTTTGTAAAGGTTTTCAGGTGCTAAGGGGTAATTCTAAATCATATACATAGAACTAAGGCTTATGTCATCAGTATTAATTTAGAAATACAGCACAAATGAATTGTAAGTCTTATTTGCCAGAATTTTTTTGTTCAGTTTCAATTTACTGAGAGATTTAACTAAAATCTCACAGAATATGCTGATTCACTAATAGTGTTTCCCATGCATTATTTACTTATCCCCTAATATATTTTTGTGAGTTGACAAAATATATGGCTAATGGACTGTGCAAGAACATAAGTCAAGATAAAGAGATAAAATACCTGGGAAACCAACAAAAATATGTAAATATTTTACCTGCCTTTCAAAGTATTTGCAAATAAGTTCTTAAAAGTGTCCACTATAATTTTTTGTTTGTTTGTTTCATCGCATAGGAGCAGGAGACATAGGAAAAAAACAGAAAATTATTTAAACTGTAACATAGTGTTATATTCCTGTTCTTAAGATACATGTAAACAGAATCCACTTTGAGAAAGTGGGAAAAACTAACAAACAAAAACAATAAAAATTTTTGCTTCTAAAGATATTGTTGGCCATCGAGAGAAATAATGTGGACCTAGTGCATTGTTTCACCAAATTTTAGGGTGGTATTGGCCATATTCGACTAGTGCACTGAGAGTTTCCTTCTTGAATCGTTGAGCACTCTCCACAAAGGAAAGGAAAAAGCATTTACATTTTACTTTAGGTAAGGGAATAACTAAAAAGAACTGTTTGTCGCTTTCCATTGAGGGATACAGTAATGGTATATTATATTTGAAAAACAGTACATTTGAAGAATTATAGTGAAGTTCAGTATTTTTCAATCTTAGGCTGAGGAGATCTAGTAGAAAACATTTCTACCTGTGTACTTAAGTCAGAACTACTTAGTCTTGGGTCAGTTGCCAGAGTAAGTAACAAAGGTAACCAGTGTCTCATTCTCTTAAAGGCTATTACTATTCACACTTATCCTGTCAGTATATAACCCTATTTTTTTAAGTGTATTTTTTTAAATTATTTTTTACCGTCTTGAAGAAAAATGGATTTTTACAGAAGAGTTGATACATGCTTTGCTTTGGTTTTGTAATAGAGTTAAATTCTTCTTTCCCTGCACATAGATGCCTATATAATCGTACCATTTCTTGCAGCAGAGCTGCAATGCCTGCATTTCTGTTTTTCTGATATACTTTCATGTCCATGAACAATGGACTGGGAGGGGCTGAATGGTACATGTGAAAGAGTGGAATAGATGTGAATCTTTAGTGAATAAATATCTTGTTGAATATCACATGTGAGCTGGGATCAAAAACTGGGAATCTGATGGCCTCATGCAGAGACATCATGCAAGATCATGATACTGAAGCATTCAAAATTGTAATTTTGTAATTAAAATATTTTTTTAAATATTCATCATATAAAATTATGTGTTTGAGTAGAAAACCACATATTTAACAGTTAATAATCTATTCAGATGAACCAGATTTAGAGTGTCAGTAAAGTTTTATTCATTTCAAGCTTGATTTTTTAAAATTTTAGTTTTTACTTACTACATTTTTGTGAGTGTCATATGATAAAGCATTAAGGTGTGTCAGCTTTCTGAACTGAAGAGATATATTACATACAGTCTACTAATGAAAATGCCTCTTAGCAATAAACACCTAACATTACTTCTGGATTGTTTACTGCTTCAGATAATAATGTATGGTATTACAAAAGCAATTAAGATTCAAAAGACAAAATGTATTTTATGGAAATGAAAGGAAAATTCAACAGTCTTTTTAATGATTCTTTAGAAACTAAAATGATTACAGGTCACTGTTTTCTCAGGATCATAGATACAAACAGAATCCAGGCTTCTGTAAATTGTATGTTCTTCTCCAGAAAGGCTAGGCACTAGTACTTTATACAAAAAAGTAAGATAGGCATCAGTGTGAAACAATGTCAGTCACGTTTTCTTGACTTCCTGATGCTTTTGAACATGACCCATGATTCCAAGTAATGTTACCTTTCATGTTAATAAGGTAGGAAAAAAATAGAAAATATTTTTCTATTTAATAGTTATTTTCAAAAGAGGATGCCAAAAAAAGACATTTTTTTCTCTACTTCTCAGTAGACAAAAGGATTACTAAAACACAAGGAATAATTATGAATATAGATTCCTTAGATGTATTAGTACTGTCCATTTTGTATGCAGCAAAGCAAGAAAATAGATTTTACAATTTCAGTACATGTGGGTTTTTTTTCTTGCATATGTTAAACGTAAATGACTTTTTTTCTTTTTTTTTTAACATTCTAAAAGAAATGATTTAAAGTTCTTTGCACTCAGAAAAAATAAATTACATTTGGTATCAAATTGTGTCTTGAGAGATGGAGCTATCTCTCTTAAAAATCAAGACAGGTAGCATAAAACAAGTGTCTGATTGCTTTCTTGGCAATTGCATTGTTTTCTTTCTGGTTTCAGAAAATTGTCTTGAGATTGGATTTCCCCTTACTCCCCTATACAGCAGCATGAAATATAAAGTAATTTTTTTGTTTCAAATACATTTTCTTTTTGGTACTATGAAGGCTTACTATGTAACACAGAAGCATTTCCACTTCAGAGCACAAAAAGAGTGCATAGTTTCTGGTCTTGAGCAAAATCTTTAGTAGTGAATCACCCACATAAATAATATTTTATTTATCTTTTACTCAGATGACAGGGCCATCTAATTTCTTAACATAAAAACCCCAAAACTGTGTGTGTTGTGTTATGACCCACAGTATATTAGCATTTTCAGCTTGCTGAGAAAACAACAAGGAACATTACTCTCTTCTTGCATTTATAACTTTCAAGATATGTAGCAAGAATATCTGTTTCAGCCATGGCTTTTCAGGATTTTGAGAACTCTATGCTCGCATAGTCCTCAGTGCCTGTTGAAAGTGTGAAGCCTCTATGAACTTCAGTCTTCAGTCAGTACTGTTAATTAAGTTTCAAGAAACAGGACCAATCTCTGCAGTTAGTTAAAAGAAAATTGGTGTGAAAATCCCTTTAATCTTCTCAATTTTGAATGCAAAGGGCAATGATTTAAATTTTGCAATAAAAATCTAATTAAGAACCTATACTGCAAGCAATTTCTTGATCTGATAGCTGAAATAAAAGTTGATAGTGTTTAACAGTATTTGAGAAACATCTCATATACCTCATTATAATTAAGCCAAACTATGTGAAGAAACATTGCTATCTGTTCATTTTCTGTTAAGTTGCTCATTTGAATGAGGAAGAAGAGATTTTTATCTTTTATTATTTGATAACTAATAAGGAAGAGTATAATCCTGGTCATGAATTGAGATGTCAAAAATGTTTATGATCTTAAACTGCAAAATTTTTAGTGTGATCTTTGGCATTGTGGATGACAGATAGAATTATAGGCTGTAACACCTGTGAATGCTATTTATTTCAGCAATATCACAAACTATGAAATAGAATTAATGAAGAATATTGTCTAATTACCATAATTCGTTATCATGTATAAGAAAGTCCTGATTTTGATAATGAGGTGAGATGGTACCCCGCACCTAAATATGGGAATTTAATACAAGGAAGCATGTATACAATGTGATACGCAACTTACTCTAAGCTACTGTAACAGCTTTTTTTTTTTTTTTTCCTATTTAAGAACTAGACTAAGCAACTTCTACAAAAGCTATTTATTGAAATTTCTGGTAGTCCTGCATCCCTTATTCCAGGGTACCTGCTTATATTCAGTACTTATCCTCACCTTTTTTCAATCATTTTGTTCTTCGTATAGTATCCACCTTATAGAATAGACAGATTGTCTTCGATCAGAAAGTGTAAAGGTAAAGTCAAAAGTTCATTTAAAAGTTAAATAAAAAGATTACTTTTTAGCTGTGTTTTTAGCTTTATGTTCCAATTTGCATTTGGCATTGTGCATAATGTTGAAAGATGTTTAGAGCTGTGCGTGCTGTTTTTTAGCTCAGTTAGAGAGTTAAGTGTTATGTAAATATTTTTCATTTCAAATTAAAAGGAAAATAATAACAAAGCTGATTTAGTGACAGGTAATTATAGTATCCTTTGTACGTTCCTCAGGGGAACATAATCCTTTAGTGCTTTTGCTTCTCTTGCAGTCAATATCTTTGATATCGTTGCATCATGAGACCTTTGCAAAGTGTTACTCACTTTAGACCATGACTATGATCACTCAAAATGTTCCTGTTATATACAAGGAAATTTTTTTCTTCCTTTTTTTCATACTAAGCCCCCAAGGCCTACGCTTCTGCTTATTACCACAAAATAAAAGTACTTACTAAGCTTTCTGAAATCACTCCGTTCAGACTGCCTTCAGCTCATGTGTAGGAGTTTATTTTCAATTACTTCAACCATGCTTTGGAATAGTAGTGTGAGTTGTCAAAATCACGGAGATAAATGGAGATTGTATTTATACTTGTATGTTCTTAAAAATAACATTGTTATTGTTAGCAGACAATTAAGCTAGCATAACCAGGTCTCAAGTATAACTTCTTACTTTTCTGTGTGCCTTTCTATAATGTTCTGTCTGTAGTCAATTACAATGTATGAAAAGATCAAATGGAGATAATTGCTGAATCACATGTCAGTGGATTAGTTCTATAAAGTGAATATTCTAGTACTTTCTTACTATGTATTAAGCTATTTATTGCTTTTGGTATTCATTATGGATCAGTACAGCAACTTTGCTTTCTAACATCAGCATGCTTACACTTCAAGGTTTCAGCTACTTCCTATTTCCTACTAGACCTTTTTAGTTTTGTATTTTATATATGGTGGAAATTATTAAACAAACAAAAAAAAGCTGTACTAAAACCCACTTGCTTATAAGCAAAGTTATTGAGGAACTTCTGAAGTATGTGTGTGGGTAGGCTGCAGTGGCTTGTGGCACTAACAAGACAGTACAAAATTTTTTTTTAAATTTTTTTTTGAAAGGTGGGAAGGCGGTAAAGCAGAAGTACTTGGCTGGCAAAAAAGGAAGTAAAAGATGAAGTAGGTCATGTGTTTGGATATGTACCTGTTAAGTAGCTCTGTGCTTGTCAGAGTTTGGATTAGGACAGTGTATTTGTTGTTCCGAATATACTTATGTCTGCCTTGGTTCTGCAGTCAGGAGGGACGTGATGTGCATTCCTTCATGTCAATGAGGGAATACTTGGTGTCCTAACAGAAGTATCATATTATTGGCTAATATACCTGGGTGATTTATATAATTTCTCAGATGTCAGACTCTCTCTAATTCTAACCTAGATAAAGATCAAAACTTCTAGCAGTTTAGGTCAAATCTATTTTTAAAATGTTCTAGAGACTAGAACACCTTGTGTGATGGCTATAACTTGCTTTGAGAAAGACAAAAATATTAACTCAGGTGAGGGTGGCTTACTATTTGAAAAATACATAGAATACCACTTAAAATGTCACTGAATAGCATAATTGGAACCCTCCTAAAGCCTTTAATACTGTATGTGCAAACTTGACCTTTACATGGCATACAAAGATGGAGTAAAAAAACCCAAAACCAAACCATAAAAAAAAGTAAACCAAACTAAAACTGCACAAAGCTATATTAAAGGAATTCACACTAAAATAATTTCTTCTCTATTTTAATTTTTTTTCTACATAGCATCAGTGCTTCCTGGAAACATGTCAATACTCTCCAAACAGTGAGCAAACTGAACTATAATAAAGCTACTAGTGAGAAAAGTGTTTCAGCTAAATAATGTAAATTTGGAAGATCAGAATATTTCATGAGCACTTTAAAAGAAGCTTGAATTAATCTTTTAAAATTAGACCAGTACTACGTTAAGACAGTTTCATGCAGAAATGTAAACACTGAGAGATACTTCAAGACACGGTATGTCATCAAAGGATTTCTCTGTCCCATCATAAGAATGAAAAAATGTTTTGAATATGTTCAGGCACACTGATGGTTCTAGATTAGAACTCCAGAGGTCATAAAAAAAGAAAATCTTTAATTAATTGAATATGACCATCCATCATATGCCACAGGAATAGCTACAAATACAGGCAAGATTTTCTTTCCCGAAGGCTTTCAGATTAAAAGCAGCCTTATGACTGTGTTGTGGTTATAGGACTAAGAGGTAGAAAGATTGTATAAAAATATGGGGAAAACAGCTGAAGGAGTTCATTACATCATTATTTGGTACATATGAAAGGTTTAAGAGCCTTATGTAGCAAAGGTGACTTTTCCTTATGCTAGTCTGTTCTTCCAGAAAAGACAAACCTTGTTAACATTTTGAGAATTGTTCATTTTAGTACAAGTAAATATGTGTATGCAGCAGGGAAGATTTCATAGTATCTTGGCTAGCATTATGGTCTTTGGTAAATCAAACTAAATACCTAAAAAGGGGTGCATGAAGGTATATTTCACTACTAAATGATTTTGGAAATGAAAGTCTCTCACTCACCTCCTTAAAAAGTTTGCTTTTGATGCACATTAAATGACAGGTGGCAATCTACAATAGAGGAACAAATGTTAAAATTATTAAATATGCTTGATTTTAATATTTACAGATGTAATAGTACTAGTGTTTTATTATTTGGTTATCTTACACCGTGAGGGCAGATCTTTTCTTTGACAGATTTTTATAACCACGATATACAATCTAATGTATTGCTACAGTGAAAACCCTCTAAGATTGAAACCAGATGGAATTAGATTAAAACTGGAAGATTATTATATTCATCTTTATTAAAAACATACTGCTCATTCTCATCTTTTATGACTTTGTGCTTTTATTTTTGCTCATTATTTTAAATCCTGCGAATTATCGGTCCTAATATGTTGATATATATTTGTTAATTAAACACTTTTTCTAGTTTATTCTGTTAGTCAGATAACAAAATAACAGCTATTTAAGGGTGGTTTTAGTACCATAACCTTATGGAAACAAAAACTGAGGAAAAAAACACTGACTTTTTTTTCACTTTATTGAGTATTATAGTGGGAATTACAAGTGCACTTGTCCAGTTGTCTTACATTCGGTGAAGGTGAAAGACAAAAGCAAAGCAAGAATAGTGAATTATTTTAGTGAACTTAGAAGGGTTTACATGCTACAGAATGGGAAAAACAGTAGGGAAGGACTACATATATTATAGTTAGTTCCTAAGTACTGCTGCTGACTCCTTCATCCAAAGGAACTGATAAAAAGATAGAATAGGTATAGCATTAATATATCCAATTTGAAATGGACAAAGACAGTATTGGCTAAATTGTTGAGTGCATAAACTAATGTATAGAGAAATCAAATTTCAAGATGAAATCTTAAAGAGAATTTTTCTTATTGATGAAGTATTTTTGAGAAAGAGATGAAAGACTACTTAGGTAAATGTTACAGAATTCAATATCCAGAGAATGTGATTCTTTATTTCACCATCCTCTGGAGGACACTTTAAAAGGATCTCCTTTGTTTCCTACTTTCGGAAACAAAGATTTATATAGCACTGTGTGTCCTTCCAAATTTTGGATAGTACTGTGGCAGATTTCTGCTCTGGGAGAAATTTATCCCCAGGAAATACTGATTATCTTTCTTGACATATATCAAGATGGGCATAGCGTTCTTGTGTTGTCTCAAACTTTTCCTGTAGGGCTTGCCTTTACCCTTGTTTTAACACTAAAGTTAAAATCAGTTGGATATATTGTGAATTCAAACTGTGGTGATATCCCCTCTCCCACTCCATTCGGTCTATAGGTCTCATCCTGTCATGCTACTTGATTTCTGTTCTGCAGAGATGTTCTATAATTTTAAAGCTAAACCTTTATTTACAAACATCCAAAGAAGAAAGTCTTAGTGCAAGAGAATGAATTAAAATTTCTTATAAAAGGCATTGGAACAGGAGATTAATTTTTTGAAGATTCATAAAGTGATGAAGTTCTTGCACAATTACCTAATTTCAGCTCTTGTTTATGTAAATGAACTGGCTGCTTCTGCTGGTTTGACTGAGACTTTTTTTTTTGGTTATCCTTTATATATATATTTTTTTTGCTTTGCTATCCTTTATCTTTTACTTTAGGGATAAGGGACTAAGGCAAGGTTTATCTGTTGCAGTACTAGTGCTCGTTCTTTTATTTTGTGTCCTGACTCCTTGCATTACTGTATAATATCACATTTGGTTTTCTTCTGGCAATCTATTTTTTTCACTCAATTAGCTTCAGACTTGTCCCTGAGTGTTTTATCTGATTAACACTTTGCAATAGCAGTGTTTTCTCCCTCCATGACCTCCTTAGTCTCTGTTATGCTTCTCCATTCTTTGACAGTTCTCAGATATAACTAATTTTCCTCTTCCTATGTGTTTAAAACCAATAGCATAGACAACCTCCACCCTTTCTTATTCTTCTGTCCTGCATATCACCATGATTCTGTTTGGGGTTTTTGCTACAGACTAAATCTGTTATATCATCTTGGAAATGCATATTATGTATCTTCTCTAGTACCAAACTGTTACACTATGAGATGTTGTGGGGTTTGGGTTTTTTTTTGTGGTGGTTTTTTGTTTGGTTGGTTTTTGTTGGGTTTTTTTGGGGGGTGGTGGTTTGTG
Source organism: Cariama cristata (assembly GCF_000690535.1). Classification (NCBI taxonomy): domain Eukaryota; kingdom Metazoa; phylum Chordata; class Aves; order Cariamiformes; family Cariamidae; genus Cariama; species Cariama cristata. The sequence goes on from NW_009617847.1 coordinate 21,223, forward strand.
GGTTATTTACATCAATTCAAAATATTTTCAAATTGTTTGAGATTCAGTTCTTTACTTTTCTACTGATCAGGATATAGTTACTTAATATTTACTTCAATATACCCTCAATCAGAACCACGCTGGAATCCTTCCAGAAATGTTGACTAATATATTTTAGAAGATACTGGAAATTTTATTCTGTTACAACTAACAGCAGGGGAAAAAAAAAAAAAAAAGTTGTTTTACGTATTATTCAGAAATGATTAATCTAGTGTTGAATAATTTTTATTTTTAATTTCTTGAATATATTTATTAATTTACCTCCTGCTAATATGCTGCTTTAGATGCCACTGTTTTGAATGTATTTCTGAACCTAAGTATCACTTGTATAGTGGCATTAAGAGATCCACTCATGAGTATTTGGTAGTGGCATGTCAGACAGAGTGGATAGGTTGTAATTAGTGGCATCCGACCTTCAACTTCATTAATATGCAGGTAGAAATACTACAGGGTACCAAAGCATGGTGCTATTAGAACAGTCACTGCTGTGTGTATCACATTTCAGTTGTGGTGGCTTGTTTTTTGTATATTTATTTGATAGAATAACATATCCTCATAGAGATGTGTATATATAAATGTACATGTGGATGAAAAAAGGTGTGTTTACACTCCCTCTAGCTAAAAGGGGGAATCTAAATAAACGCAGCATGGACATAGATATTTCTTTTGGTTTTTTCTTACATGACTTTTCTTTCCCTGAGATCCAGATATATCTAAAGCATATTCAAAGGTAGAAGTTGAAGATATTATAAATTTTGTTATTGAACTACTGTGACAGAAATTCTACCAAGGCTTTATATAAGAAAGGTAGGCCGCATATCAGATTGTTTTGTTCAGTTTCCCTAGGAGTAGCTCAATTGTCAGAAAGAATTCCAAATTTTTTTTTCTCAGCTCTATTTTGGGTGTTTCTCTTCTGCATTCCTCTTTGTGCTGTCAGTAGATAAGCCACATATCTGAAGATGTGTTTTAATTTACCTAATTTGATTTAAAAATATGTTGAGTTAATCTTGTATATTTCAAAATGTATTTAGTTTTGATCCTCAACCTCTTTGAGTAACATCATTTATGTAAGGTGTGAGGAGGACCCCACCCCCGGCTAATATATATGAACAGCAAGAATCTCAATATGAGACTTTAAGCCATTTTTTTAATCTCATGGGACAATAGAGTCCTAAGAGATAAGCTGACTTTTTGCTGCAGTCTGATTGATGAACAGGTATTCCTGTCATTAGCAATTACCAATCAAATTACTTTTGACTCCAAAATTGTTAACTGGGTTTTCCGAAGGTGATAACATGATTTCTGTATTTTAAATGCAGTCATGCTCACTCTAAAGAAACCACAAAGTTTCCAGGATTTCAAGTGCTAAGCTCTGCTTATTTGATTTCAGTAGAAAATAGCTCTGCTTTATTAAAGAAACTAATAATTCAGTCTTGAACTTGATGTGATATACTGCAAATAAACTTAAATGACCTCAGATTTTAAATTTTGGAGGTCTGATTCCGTATTCATAATACATGAAGTAGCATAAATGTGCAAGGAATATTAGCTTGTGTTTGAAAAATGAAGTTTTGCATCTTTTGTAATAGAGGTAATCACAAAGAAACAATTTTGAGTAGAAAATAATGTTAAGACGTTCAAAGACAGATGTGCATACACCATGTGCTTATTGTGTTTGTTTATTTAGAGAATCTTTTTGACAGTGGTGGGAAGAATTTAAACGAATCCCTAAGATCACGTGCCAAATACTTTATTTTTCTTCAAAGCAGGTTTCATGACTGTTTAGCCTATTCATTTCTTTTTCAGACAGCTTCTTACTTTGTGAAGACAGCTTTTGCTCCCTTACAGATACTTTATGGGGTAGGACACAATCTGAAGTCAGAACTTAAACACCAAAATGAAGTGGAATATATATGTATACAAAACTGATTGCCTTAGACACTCTCCCTCTCAACAAACCTAGCCAACTCGTAAGCCCTATGCACGTAGAGCAAGCTTACCTTTCAAGAAGCTAGAATTCAGAGCATATAATTGCAAACAGATTTTCATTCTTGTATGACTGACTAGTGTATGTAAGAGCCAGATCTTAACATGTGATTTAATTATATCTAGCGTTATTGGTACTCAAATAAAAGTAAAGTTTTAAATCTCTTTTATAATTCATTTGGTTGAGACTATTTGAGAGATTGCTTCCCCTCTGCTACTTAGACTGCTAAAAAAAAAAACCACCACTGACTTTTGTTTGTTTAATGTCATTATTTCAATCATTAGATGTACACCATCAGTGATAAATGTTGCAATGCTTTGAAATATATTTAATGGTCTTGCTATTCTTGCTATTTGTTCAGGCAGAGAAACAGTCCAACTTCCAGATGAGCAGGCCAACTTTGAAATGCTGTTTGGGGAAGGGGCTGGGGAGGGAGAGGTGTTTTTCTGCTTTTCTGTCTCTTGCTTCATTGGGACTGCAAATGTGAACCAAGTGCCATTCACTTTCTAGTTATTTGTTTGAGTGTCATTCAGTTCTAGAGTAACTTGGAAAAAAATTACTGTAACCTGGCTCTTTTTAATCAAGTAGTGATTGAATTCAAATTGGTTGAATTTCTGTCAGTGATCTTTGAATATTTTTCTATCTTTAACATATATACATTTATGTTTGTATCAGTCACTAATAGGGCTTATGCTAATAATTTACATTTTAGGGTAAGCAGATTAATATATCAGGTTTTTAAATACACTAGTCAACCCTACAAAAGTAGAATCATATAATTGTTTAGGTTGGAAAGGACCTTTAAGAGCGCTGAGCCCAACCGTAAGCATGGCATGGCCAAGTCCACCACTAAGCCATGTGCCTAAGCACCACATCTACATGCCTTTTAAATGCGTCCAGGGATGGTGACTCAACTGCTTCCCTGGGCATCCTGTTCCAATGCTTGATAACCCTTTTGGTGAAGGAACTTTTCCGAATATCCAATCTAAACCTCCCCTAGTGCTACTTGAGGCCATTTCCTCTTGTCCTATCACTGATTGAGGACAGAGATCATGGAACAGAAATGGAATACTTGAGAGAGGGAGGAAAAAAAGCTAGTGGCATCCAAAACTAATTGTCCAACATGTTCTACTGTATTTTGCAAAATGGTGGAAATGTTTGATAGCTTCTGGGATTTTATCGCAAAGGCTGCATTAATGTTTTTGTAACATTTTGCATTATAGTACATGCACAATATTTGGTAATGTTAGTAACCTTCATAATCAGTCAAGTAAAACATTTGTGAAAGAAAAGTAGTATGAATAGGGAACAGGATGTGGGTACATTCCTCTTGGTGGTAGTAAAAGACATAGCATGGATAAGGTTTCCTGATGTTATTCAATCTTAAGCAGTTAAGAGTTCATACTAACTCTGTTTCTTCTGGAGATCAAGAACTAATACCAGGAACTAAATATCTTAGTTCTGTAGTGCTCAACTCACCCAGAATGTAAGAAATTAAAAATCAAATTTGTTTGTGATTTGTGTTTGATTTGATTTGGTTTTCTTTCCCCTCCTGTTTCAGAAAATGTTTGTCTCCAAAGAGCATGCCTGAAATTCAGAGCTGCAAGACATTCTGTGGTAGTGGTCCCCGACCTCTTTCAGAAACAGCAAATTCTGCTACAGAGATGATATGACATGGTTGCCTCTCTCAGCCATATGCCACTAAACTCTTTCTAGTTACGTGTTCTGTTTTGCACAGCTATAGTCACTTGCCCAAATAGCCATGTGCAATGCTGTCCACTATGTGCTTATTATTTACTTCTGGTTGGAAAATCTAAGATCTAATCTTTACTCCCTCCTATTAAAAAAAAAAAAAAATCCCAACCCCAAATAGCATCTCTGTTTAAAAGAAACAAAAAAACAAACCCTAAAACCTAAACCAAAAAACCCTCCACCGCCTCAGAATGTAGATAGTATTTGAAAGGTAGCATTCAGGATTGTAATTCTTCATTTAAGGGCTGCCCTCCCCCAAAAAAACTCAATCTGAAATTATGGTCTGATCACTATAGTTTATTTAGAGTTAGATACCAGTCTTCTTCCATGTGATCCACAATACAGCAGTCAGGTGACATACAGGCATCTTTCCTTCTAATACCCTGTAACATCCTTTTTTACAAAATATGCAACATTTGTGCTGTACTTGTATGCTGTTTCTACCATTCATTACACCTAATAAGACAGGTTAGGGTAGGATTTTAGGATGTCTATCTACATATGGAGATGCAGACTCTTTTATAGAAAGATGCACCTTTTTTACTTAAGTTTTAAGGATAAAAGCTCAGGACTCATTTCTGAAAGCATTTGGGAATCTGAAAATGAAAATACTCATCTGCTTTGATTTTTTTTTTTTAACTGGATAAGTGATTGGATGCACCTTGAAATTCCCAAGTATCTCAAAATCTCTGCTTCAGACCCCCTTAACTGTTATAGTGTGGGGTTTTTTTACTTAAAGAACAATCCTTTATAAAACCTTTATAAGTTTCATTCAAAGCAAATAGTTGTGTGGGTTTTTTTGTTTGTGTGGGTTTTTTTGTTTGTGTGGGTTTTTTTGTTTGTGTGGGTTTTTTTGTTTGTGTGGGTTTTTTTGTTTGTGTGGGTTTTTTTGTTTGTGTGGGTTTTTTTTCCTCCTTGTTCGGTTTCTGAAAGACCTGTGCAGGGATCTTTACGCATAATATTTTTGACCTTGGACATGGTCCAATTTTGTATATGACTTAGGAAGAGGACAACTGCTTTCATCTAAGTAGTGTGACAATGCACAGACGCTCCAGTCACTCCTAATTCTCTTAGATCATATACCTACAATGAATTTTAAAGGAAAGTTAGCTGGAAGTTACTGGTCATCAACTGCAGCTGAAATCCATCCAGCTAAGCAATAAATTGCTTTCTATTACTGTAATCAGACTTACAGTAAAAGAATCATTGTGATCAAATGAAGAAGGAAGCACGTATGACATGGTATACCTATATGGGACTTCAGTTCCTGGAAAGAGGGGGAAAAAAAAACACACAACAAACAAACAACCAACCCCAACCCAATGCCCATAAACTTTAACTGATAATTACAAAGGTTTTGTAATTAGTGTTTTGGATAGCAAGAGTACAAGTTACAGGGAAATAAAAGTGCTCTGTAACTTTACAAAGGCTTAAATTACATTACATATGGGAACCAGCAATAAGTCATACTGAAAATCTCCGTTTGGCAAGAAAGGAGTTTCCAGTGCATGTGTAGAAAACAACCCACCTGTAACCACTGGAAGAGTGATCAGAATCTTTTTAGTGTAACATACCATCATGATCAACGTGACAGAAAATTGCAATGAAGCTTATATTGACTTGCCAGTATATATGCAGAAGTGATCACACACACACAAAAAATGTGATTAATTATTATCAGTGCATACATAGCTAGCATATGCAGCATGATGTGAAGAATCAGGGTTTTGCATGCTCACAGACCTCAAACTGATAGGAAAGCAAGAACATGGTATATACAATCATTCTCTTGCAGAATGTGGATACCCACACTCTGTTGTGTAAAGTAGTGCTAGGCAGGTTTCTCATATGTGAGAGGGTAACTGTTATGAAGTGATTTGTGATCCTGCTCTCTGTGCTGGAAGAGCTGTATGGTGTGTTTATTGAGACAGAAGATTATTGGAAAAATTCTCAGTTCCAAAAATAGCGGAGTGGTTTTGACCTGTGAAAGTCATCTGTCTTACTTTGAACGCAACTGGTTCAGAATCTACTGGAGACAACATTAAAAGAAAGTGCAGTTCAGCAATTTCAGGTTCTTAGTCCCACTGTGAAGACTGTATTTTGAGTCTGGTCTTAAAGTGAAGAGAAAGGAGAGGGGAAGTAGGAGTCCCCCCTCATCACCTCCTTAGCCATCTTACACAAGTAGTAGCTGAAGTAGTCACTGTGTTCAAGAGGCTGTGGTCACTGCCCCTTTATCTTATGCCTGGGACCTTCTGTATTATTCTGTTACCTTTCTTATTATAAGGCAGCATACCAAGCCAATGCAATATCTTATAATTTCACAGATGGTTTTTAGTCATTTCTGTCTCTTCAAGCGTTCAGGTGTTATATTTTCCAAGGAGTTTTCATTGGTTTCAAGCATTAAATTATTTTTTTTTTAAAATTTTAAAAAATTTTTAAAAGGCAAAAATACTAATTTTAAGAAAAAATTCACCTAGTTGAGTTCAAAATAAAGCATACAACCTTTAAGAGTAATAACTTGAATTGGTGCTGGTAAAAAAGATACTTTTAATAGTTTCTTTAGAGTATGTGAGTGATAGTTAAAAGGATAGGCAAATTTTGTACCCTGTATCATCCCGTACTGTAAAGAAACTGCGCTCTATCAGAGATACTTTCTGAAAGTATATATTGGAAATAAAATTTATTAAATAGTAGATATTTCTAGTTCTCCTTTGGCATCTTTCATATAGCCTATTGCAGACCACTTAAAGACATTGAGGATACAGAAGTAAAACTGTCAGAATGGAAAAATTGTCAAAGCAGTACTTAATGCATGGCATGTGTTCTCATACAGCACCTTGAATATTCCAAGGTATTGCAGGAATGAGGATTAAACATTGTCTTGAAAAAATGTACGAGCTGCATTGTGTACCACGTGAGGAAAGAATCTTTCAGAATGTTTGTTTGACTCGGTAGATAGTACAGTTTAATAATCATACCTGTATTTTGCTTCAGTATAAAAGTATGGGCATTAAATGAGAAGACACTTACTATTATACATGTGCCATCCTTCAAAATTTCATGTCCCTTGAGTACTTTATCTCCTATGAATTTCTTTAAATGCTGGAGAAGTGTTAAAAGTGTTTGGTTTTCATTTTGAATTACTCTATTTTTTGGAGGGTTAAACGACATGTTCACATCCATTCCAGGCTTTTATATCAATCATCTAGATAAATCACATTGCCAAAGCTCTCCCTTATCTGCGTGTGCAGCAGGGTCACAATAAGTTCCCTTGGCTCAATAAGCAACTTTTCAGTTGAAACACCTCTCTCTCAAGTGGGTACAGCTAGATTGCTAAGTGACTGCTAGATTGCTATTACCACTGTGTACTTGTACTCACTTCAGCCTGACGAAAGCAAAGCTTAAAAGGTAAGTAAGAAACTGCACAGCTAGAGGATGATCTTGTGTATGCTCTTTAGAAACAATATTATTAGCATTTTGGGCTTCCCAACTCAGCTCTTGCTGTTGCCTTTGGAATGATCAGAAAAAGTATATTTAATTGTTATTCAATGAAGTAGAATAGCTGCGCCTGCTGTTCCAGGCAGTATTAGCACCAAGTAATAAACTAGCAGAGTTTAACTTCTCTTCCATTAATGGTCTGTATCTGAGCTTTTCCTTCTTTCTCTTATTTTCAAAAAAAAAAAATAAAAAAAAAAAAAAAAAAATTAATTTTAGGTCAATTCTTTTTCTTTCTCCTGACACCTCACCCACCCCCTCCTTCAGATTGTTTTGCCTTCTTTATGGAATTAGTAATATAGAAGTGGTAAGAAGGAATAATTATCTTTAGCAACTGGTTGTAGTTTAGGGGATGTAGTATTACATGGGATGTCCATTGGAAATTTCTGGAGCGGTTACATAGCCAAAATCTATAATGACAACTAAAATACTAATAGAAGGGTCTGATGGACCAGTTAAAATGACAGATACTAGGAATCAAGTAGATGGAGACAAAGCTTCTTTACACTTACCAGATAAGGTATCTTTTTGGATTAAAGTATTTTGATGTCCCGTGATCACAGATACTTATAGGCACAATTTATAGCTAAAATATTTTTATGCAGATTATAAAGTTATGGTATGTGAGTAATGCCAATTTTTCACTTTCACCTACAGAACAGAAATAAAACTGGATAATCTGTAGTGAATAGTTCTCATGAAATCCAGTTCCCTAACTGGCTGGGTGAACTTTCATTTCCAAGCTCGTCTGGTTTTCACTTATATGAAAGCCAATTATTTGGAAGTTATGCTGGGGAAATGGAATGTCTGCAAGATCAGAGACTATATTTTCAATGCAATTACTTCATGCTTCATTGCACAAAGGATATACAGATTTCCTCAAGACTTTTTCCGTCGTTTGATACCACATATCCATTTCTACAGTTACACAGAATATGAAAATACAGAGCAAAGCTGAAACTGTTATCTGCATGACACTTTATTTCTAGAAAACCTTCATATTTTATGTGCTTTTTAAAAATATTTTTTTAATTTAACCTTGTACATGTCAAACCCCCAAAATTACAAAGTGTTAGCAGCTGCTAAGAATCAAAGTTGAAATTTAGAGTGTCTATTCTGAATATTTAATTCTTTTGAACAATATACTTCAGAAGAATCATTATTACACTGAATTCCCTGACATTATCTATTATTTACAGAAGTGGCTATTCATGCCAATGTAACCTCTGGCATGATAAATGGGTTAGTAAATCCAAAGTGTCTGTGCCCTTTTTGGTAGCAGATGGCAGGCTAGTGTCAGTGGAGACACTCCGAGTTCTCTAATGGCCTTTACAAAGCTCATAATTTTCAAAGAGACTATTGGAGCATTTCTTTTTCAGAAAAGTTCAGTAAATATAATAAAACATAAACATACAAGTAGAAACACAAATAATTATTTTTATGTTGCTGTTTTTACATGCAGAATGGATTCCTGCTTTTTCAAGTCAATAGTAAATTCCAGTTGGCTTCAGTTTTGCCAAAACTTCATTCAGGGGCTCTGTACTAATGAAAAGACTGTGAAAATGCATGAATAATATTTCTCACATACTCTTCATGTTTTGCATTTTAGGAAGTGGTCATGCTTCTCTTGGTTCATTGTACTATAATTGTTCCTCCTTTGTATGTTTCTACAAATATCTGTTCTGATTTTATTATTCTGGTATAAATCCAGATTATCTTTGTTCAAATAGAATTTTACTATATTCCACTAGTAATCACTACTACCATCAAATCTCACAATGCCTTCATGTATTTTACAAACAGTATTGTTGGCCTAACATGACGTATTCTAGGGTATAGTTTTATGCTTAGAGAAAGCAATATGCTTTTAATTTGAAAAATTTAAAATAATCTATTAAATTGAAAAGTAGCATTTTTAAGATCCTGAATGTACTTAGAATTCTTATTTTTGAAGTATTTTTGAGTATATTAAGAGAAACAAAAGAATTTTTTAGAACTGTTTAGACTTTTTTTCTGTGTCTAGTTTTATCTTATAGCACTGGCAGATTTCATATTAGTAATGCAGAGCTAGGTAACGAGTAAAACTGTGGAGAAAAGCAGAATCTGGGTTTGTGGCAACTATTTAAATGAACATATGCACAAGTTTATACTGAATG
>NW_009617848.1:0-7100 GCF_000690535.1 Cariama cristata
GGGGTGTGTATGTAAAGAACCGCGAGAACAAAACATTTGAATGTTGAAGGCATCAAATGCAGAGCCTTTTGCCAACAGTTCCCTGCCCTCAGGTGCTCAAAAGGGAAGAGAAGATATTTTGTGTCAAGAAGCAGGTGGCTGGAGGAAGTCCTAGGAGAGCCCTGTGATCCTGTGTCATCAGCTGTGCCTCTATTTGCTCCTCAGTGCAATGAAGCCTTATGAAGCAGCAGGAGGAGTGGTGTCTGGCGTTTATGTGCTTATCCATGTAGCCAGCTATGAATTTTTAGGACTACAAAATGAAATTCATTTTGCAATAATGAAGATTTTATCTGAGGTAACAAGAACACCAACTCAATGTTTCACTTCAGAGGGATGACACAGATAAAGCAAGCCCACAAGTAACAAAACAGATAAACATGAATAGGTCAAACCTGTTCTGCTAAGGCTGTGAGATACAAAGTTATGAGAGAGGAAGTGAAAAAGTGCAAAGTGCCTATCAGCACAGTGCATAACATCTCATGCATAGAAAACCATGGCTCTTATTCTTTTCTATTGGCTCCAAGAAAGCTACAAAAACCAGCGTAGGAGAAGAATTTGCAAGGCATATCTTACATGGTTGTGCAAACTGGGTCAAATATTGCAGAGGATTACAAGCAGTGTGCTAGACAAGGTAACAGCCCTTCCACAATGACTCCACCTGCCGTTTCTGGTTATTTGTTTCACTGTTGGTTCTTGCAATATCTTTCACACATCAGAGTCCTTCAGGACCCAGTATCTTCTCCCAGTGGAAAATACTGCTTATTGAATGATGTTAGTGTACCAATTAGTACAGATTATGTTTTATAACTGACCAGTCAAACAACAAATATTTCTTTCCCAAGCTAAAGGTGGTTCCTCCCTCCACCCCAAAATGCACGCTTGAATCCCTAGCAGCCCATCGACCATGGTCATGGCAGGAGTTGTAGACAGAATGCTTTCAAGGTAAACAGCGACTCATTGTCCCTTATATTGTCCAGCAACGACAAATTTACAATCAGCAGACTATATACTGCCAGCTATTAAAGATTGTATAGGACGCTCATTGGATGTGTCTAGCAGATTAGCACAGTTGTTTAGAGCAGGTGTTTTGTTAATTGTGATATATTCAGAACTGCACTGCATTCGAAATGACCCTTAAATGGCCACCTCACACCAGTGAGATGAGACAATGTAGGGCACTGAGCTGTGAAACAAAGCAAGGAGGGAGGGTGACGGTGGCCCAAGACCTACCACCTATATTCATTGCCAGTGTTGTAAGGGCAGCCTTTTTTCTTATACCGCAGATCTTTGATTCTATTTTTAATCTTTCTTTATGGTTTACTACTTAGTATTTTGCAAAATGAGCTAAGTTGTTCTTAAGGAAGCTTGTAAAATAATTATGAACCAAACCGTATGAGCCCAAAAGGTAAAAGTTATGTGAGTTGGAGATGAGAAGCTCTTTGTTCATTTCTTTGTTTTTTCAAAATAATGCTACATTTGAAGCAAATGTTTCCTCACACACACTCATCACACCTAGAAGCACTTAGACCCTGGGTAAAAGGGACTTTAGTCTGCTGCAATATGTAGATCAGAAGATTTCAGAAAGAGAGTGTAGCAGAAAGGATGCTGAGATGATTACTAGCAGGGTCCATGGCTGATGGCACATATTGACTGTAACAATGAGAGTTACTTTTAAGGAAAAATTAAACGGGAAGGGGCTGGTGTTGCATTCCCCTCCGATTGCAACACACGGCTGCCAAGGCAGGTGCCGCTGGCTGGTTTGCTCTGCCTGGGGCAGGTGCCTCACCAGCTGCCCCAGGGTGGCCAAAAACTCAGGCCTGGGCAGGGCAGGGGGCATTTGCTGGGTCCCAGCCCCACAGGCAGCAGTAGGAGAGCGACCCGGGGCAGCACTGCCCCGAGGGAACCTCTTGGAAAGGCAGGCTGCGAGAGTGTGGAAGCAAGGCTCTTAGCAATGCAAAGGCTGAGGAACAGTAAGGCACCAAAAATCACAGGATAATTGCAGTTTAACTCATGAATTAAAAGTGATTTCAACAAAGACTGCCTGAGAAAACTGTGTTCACAAAGGAAGAATGCCTTTTGTCTTTTTGCACCCAGAATACTTTGATGTTTCTTTCTGAATTGTGCCTTCAGACAAATTTTCCTTTTAAAAATAAATAAAATGGAGACAAAAAAAAATTAAATGTCTGGAATTGAATATTTATTCAGGCCCCAATTTTTTCCCCATTTGTTTACTTTGTTGGCTGACAAACAAAGAAATCCATTTTTCACGCAGCTCTAGTACAATATTAATCATCATGAGTACAAACAGGAGAGTGTAAGCCCATGTCTATTCATACTGTGTTATGCTGCTTCATGCTTCTGCATACTGAGTAGTACCTACTCCAGAAGTAAAGAAAATGAGGCTGTGTGTGACTGAACGTGTGAATAAGGCTGGCAGTTTGAGGTCAGTTGGCTACTCTTGGGATCTCAGATATTAATATTGTTATTTTGGCCTAAAGAGATAATAAGAGCAGTTCGCTTTTAAATACATAAACCCTACTCCTTTTTTTTTCTTCTTTTTTTCTCACAGGTTTTCGAACATGACTTCATGTGGCTAAGAGCTCACTGCAAGGTAAAGGAAGATACAGATTATAACAAGGCAACATGTGGAAAATGTAAACCAGCTTTGATATACAGGCACAGAAAGGTTTTACAGTTCAGAGGGTTCCTGGAAGTGTGCAAAGCAAGGAGAAAAGTTATATTGCCCCTTTCCTGCTAGGCTTCGTTCTGAGTATCAGGAAGGCTTTTCACCACAGTGCTGAACAAGAGCATCTTCAGGGGAAAAAAAAAGTAGGATTTAGCTTTTGAGCTGCAAGATCTGCTTTTCTACAAACACAGGCCACTCTATCCTTAAGCACTAAATTGTGAACTAACAAAGTGAAAGCATTGAAGTTTCCTTCTGACATGTATTCAAATGTTCAAATTTGAAATGTTTAATTTTAATTACTAGTTATCAGTAGTTTGTTGCTTTTTCTCAGAAATCCCAAGAAGATGGGTGAGGATCAGTTAAGAAAAATCTGTAGCCAAAGAAATGGCCCAGCTTACCAACCCATTTCTGCAGACCATCTCAGAATTTGGGATAACTTTCGATACTGAAAGCAGAATCTAAGATCCAGACCATAAAGTCCAAAATTTTAGGCCTTGAATCACTTTTCACCTGTATGAAGCTTCCTGCCAAGGTATTTCTACAGCAATGCAAGAAGAGTGGAAGCTGTTCATACAGGTATTTGCTCAGGTCCTCTGGTGTTCGTACCATTAAAATACAGAACAGTAGGAGTAGCAGAAGGGCTTCTTAAGGCATGTTATATTCAGTACTTTGATAAGATATGTGCTTGTAATCATGTGAAGTGATAGATAAATTGATAAATAAATGGATGTCTGTCAGAAAAATGGGTGAGTCACACATCTATCAGAAAAGTAAGAGTGATGTGGCCACATAGAAAGTTGCCACCTGTTCTGTGGTAACTGCCAGAGTTTGCGCTTCTGACGAGAAGTTAATCTGGAGACAATTAGTCCACAATGAAAGAAGCTTAAGCTAAGTCCTGCCTAAATCATATGTCTGAATAAAATATGCTTGCAAAGCATCAAAGAAATTCTGCACTTTTCTAGGTGGATATATACTTTTTGCTGGCCTTAAAAGGGTTTAGGTAAGTAACAAATTTATGACAAACTTGCTCAAGAAAAGCTCTTCAACCTTTCAAACAGAAATATTCACAATGTTGTGATAAGCTGCCCCTGAAATCAAGCAGATCAAGAGTTAAGGAAAGGCAAGGAATAAATATCACGGTTGAGAGCCCACCTTTAAATCTGGAGGAAAACTGAAGTAATAATAAATCAGGTATTTTGCTACATTAAAACAATAAAAAGAGGAATTGACTCTACTATAAAGGACAAAGAACAGTCATTTTAGAAGCCAAAACAAAGCAAAACTTAAGTACACTGGAATAACAAACTTTTCTCAAAATTTAGTCTCTTTTAGACCTGAGCAGCAACAATAATGCCTCTATTGTAAAAGAGCAGAGTAAAGGTGTTAATTAGTTACTGTGATGTCTCAGAGCTGCATTTGTGTAGCAGTTTATAGTTAGGGATCTATCCACCAGTAGCTAGTATGTGAAGTCGGGTGCTAAGAATAGATTAATACTAAGAGCAATAGTTGTTTCAGAAAGCTTTATGCTACCTAGATGTGAAACATTTCTACTTCTGTTGTTTCTTTCTCTTCTAATAATGCAGAGGATTTGAGGCTCTGCCTTGAGCAATGGGATATGCATAAGGTCCACCAGCTGTTAAGCAGTCTCAAGAGGCATTGTGCCTAAGGCTGTGGTTCGATGATACAGTAAATTCTGTTTTCAATAACCTAACATAACTTCAAAAACATCACAGCTATGTGAACTGATATCAGCCACACTGCTAGTTCAAGTTTGCTAAAAATACTCAGATGGGTGAACTTGTTGCATCAGACTTCACACTGCATCAGATTCTGCCTGCCTGCAGCACTCAGCAACTTTAATTGCTAGAGCAGGAGCAGGTATTCTGGCTAAGGATCCAAATTCACATTCCAGCAACTTCATAGTACCAAGAGGCTGCTGCTAAAAGAATAGTTCTGCTCCTCCGTCTCCTGTCAGCAGCTCACTCCCACTGCCAGGTATGACATCAGTGTAGGACCACTATTTCCAGCACAAAGAAGGGTCAAGGGAAATGCACAGGACTGGGGGGCAGAGCAGTGAAGCAGCTTTTTGTGCACATCCTCATTGGCAGAGCATGGGAAACTGAAAAGTCCTTGACTTAAATTAAGTACTTCTTAGCAACAACTAAAATACCAGTGTGTTATCAGCATTATTTTCATACTAAGTCCGAAATACAGCACTGTACCAGCTACTAGGAAGAGAAGCAACCTGGCGTCCTGACTGCCAGTGCTGGGCTGGATATTCAAAGGAAGGATCTCCTCTACACATCGTGTAACTGCTGCTACATAGAGCAAGTGGGTCACACAGATAACACAATGAGCTCAAACAGGAAACCTCAGTCCCCCAGGAATCTTGGAAGTGATCATGGACTGGGCAGAAGGCAAAGATTTTGGAATGTCACCAGAGGAGGAAGTGACACATGATAAAGAGGCCCCTCAGTATAATAAATTATGAGAAAGTGAGAAGCAATATGCCCTGTTTACTGATGGGTCCTGCTGTATTGTAGGGAAGCATCGGAGATAGAAGGCAGCTGTATGGAGTCTCCTGCAACAAGTTGCAGAAACTGCTGAAGGAGAAGGTGAATTGAGTCAGTTTGTGGAGGTGAAAGCCATCCAGCTGGCTTTAGACATTGCTGAATGAGAAAAATGACCAATACTTTATCTCTGTACTGACTCATGGGTGGTGGCAAATGCCCTGTGGGGGTGACTGCAGCAATGGAAGCAGGGCAACTGGCAGCACAGAGGTAAACCCATCTGGGCTGCCGCATTGTGGCAAGATATTGCTGCCCTGGTGGAGAACCTGGTTGTGAAGGTACGTCAAGTAAATGCTCATGTTCCCAAGAGATGGGCCACTGAAGGATGTCAAAACGACCAGCAGGTGGATCAACCTGCTAAGACTGAAGTGGCTCAGGTGGATCTGGATTGGCAACATAAGGGTGAATTATTTATAGCTCAGTGGGCCCATGACACTTCAGGCCATCGAGGAAGAGATGCAACATGTAGATGGACTCATGATCAAGGGGTGAACTTGACCATGGACGCTATTGTACAGGTTATCCATGAATGTGAAACGTACTACAATTAAGCAAGCCAAGTGGTTAAGGCCTCTCTGATATGAAGGACGATGGCCAAAATAGAAATATGAGGAGACCTAGCAGATTGACTACATCACACTCCCACAAACCCGCCAAAGCAAGCGCCATGTGCTTACAATGGTGGAAGGAACCACCGGATGGCTGGTAACATATCCTGCGGCCCATGCCACCGCCTGGAACACTATCCTGGGCCTTGAAAAGCAAGTCTTATGGCAACATGGTACCCCAGATAGAATTGCATCAGATCACAATTTACGAAACAACCTCATAGACACCCGGGCCAAAGAGCATGGCATTGAATGAGTACATGACATCCCCTATCGTGCACCAGCCTCCAGAAAAATTGAAGAATACAGTGAACTGTTAAAGACTACACTGAGAGCAACAGGTGGTGGGACCTTCAAACATTGGGATACACATTTAGCCAAAGCCAGCTGGTTAGTTAACACTAGAGGATCTGCCAATCTGGCTGGCCCTGCCCAATCAAAAATTTTATGTACTGTAGAAGGGGATAAAGTTCCTGTAGTGCACATAAAAATACACTAGGAAAAACAGTCTGGGTTATTTCTGTCTCAGGCAAAGGCAAACAAATGGGATTGCTTTTGGTCAAGGACCTGTGTGCACTTAGTGGGTAATGCAAGAGGATGGGGAAGTCCGATGTGTACCTCAAGGGGATTTGATTTTGGGTAAGAATAGCCAATGAATTAAATTGTATGATGTTAATTGCTATATAACACTATATCATCACTTCTATGGTGGCTATATGCCATATCAAGGATATTACAGTAAAAATCACCCAGATTAATGAAGAATGAACTTTGATGAAACAGCAGTGATGGAATCTGGCTTCAGCATGCAGCAATCCAACACCACACACCATCTTTGCTGCCCTGAAAGACTGTCATGACAGATAGCATCCAAAGTCATGGGCTAAATTAACTCAACAGAGATTTTATAGGGATGGCCCATAGACTAAGGGAATGATATCTGTGTGTGTATATCAAAAGACAGGAAAGGTGATGGTGTATTGGAAAGTGTGGGACCTGGGCATAAATGGTATAGAATAAGGGGTGGATACTGTCTTGGTTTTGGCTGGGATAGAATTAATTCTCTTCCTAGTAGCTGGTACAGTGTTGTGTTTTGGATTTAGGATGAGAATAAAGTGGTGGTTATCGTTGTTGCTAAGTAGCGCTCACCCTAAGTCAAGGACATTCGAGTTTCCCATGCTCTGCCAGCGAGGAGGT